>NW_027254900.1:0-60000 GCF_044704955.1 Pristiophorus japonicus
GGGGGGGGGAGGGAGAGAAGGAGGTTGATTTTACCTCGGGCTAGATTTACAGGTAGGTGGCGTCGGGTCTCGTGGGGGGGGGGGGGGGGAGAGAGAGCCGCGGAGGTCGGGTCGTGGTGGGGGGGGGGGGGGAGCGTGGGGGAGCGGGAGTCGGGTCGTGTCGGGAGGAAGCAGGAGCTGGGCGTGGGAGGAGCCTTATTCACGCAGCCCCAGTGAGGCCATTGGGCCAGGGCTAGGGGCTGCGTGCTTCGGGCCCCTCTCACACAATTTTGGGCGCCTGGAGCTACTGCACATGCGCGCCCACTGTAGCGCGCATGTGCAGAGGTCCCGGCACTGTTTTTGGCGCAGGGACCTGGCTCCGCCCCCAACAGCTCGTGCTGCGCTGCGTCCGGCTGCAGAAGACCTGCAGGGAGCCGGAGAATAGGGACGTTTTTTAGGCGCACTTTCTGGCGCGAAAAATGGGTGTCCAGGTCCGGATTTATACCGTTTTAGGCGTGTTTCGGCTGGAGTTGCTCCTATTTTTTTGGAGCAACTAGTTTAGTTTGGAGTTTCTTAGAAATAACAATTCTCGGCATTTAGTTTGCTCCAGTTCTAGTGAGTTTGTTTAGTTTCGTTTTAGTTCAATTTTTTTTTCAACATGGGGCGTTACCAGCCACTTACGCCTGTTTTTCAAGTTTAGGCAGCGAAAAGTTACTCCAAACTAACTTAGAACGGAGTAAGTGTCGACTTTTGTACGCTCAGAAAAACCTTGCGCACACTTTAGAATTAGGTGCAGGTAACCAGAGTTGGGGGTGGGGGGAAGGGAAGTTAGAGGGAAGTTAGGGGATTTTCCAAAGCATTAAACACTTCACTTTTACTAATAAAGAGCCATCATAAATAATAAATGATAAATAAATCAATAAATCAACCAATAAATCAATTAATCAATCAATCAAAAAATCATAAAATCAAAAATTAAAAAATTAACAATAAAATAAAAAAAAATCAATCAATAAATAAAAAATGTAAAGTTTCTACACACTTACTGCAGCACCTATCAGTTCGGGAGCACTGGGAGCCCTCCAACAGCCTGCCGAAGAGCTGGGCGGGCGGGCTTTGCTGCCGAGAAGGTGTTTGGGCGGGGCCTGCCACCGGGGAGTAGTTCGGGCGGGCCCCGCCGTCAAAGAGCTGCTGATCGGGCGGCCCTACCGCCGAGGAGGCAAGGGCAGTGGCGACGAGGTGAGGTGAGGGTCGGTGAGGCAGGCAGGCCACTTGGCCCGGGATAGGGGTAACGAGCATCACGACGTCCCTTCAGCCAGGGATAGGGTCGCCTGGAGACAGGATGCGCTGGGAGGGCCAGGAGCTACCGTGCCTGCGCGCGACTGCCGGCGCTATTTTCGGCGCAGGGCTGTAGCTCCGCCCCCACCTGCTTGTGCTGCGCTGCGCCAGCTGCTAAACAGGCCTACTGAACACTGAGAATTGCAAGGTAAGTTTTAGGAGCGTTTTTAATTCTACAAAATAGGTGGCCTCTCAGAGGTGATCCGTTCTGTGGGACAGCCGAAACTTGGGCCCTCGGTCTCCATTACTGATGCTAGTTTATTCCAGATTTATTTAACTGGATTCAAATTCCTCAGCTGCAGGGATGGGATTTAAACTCTTGGCCTTCGGATTGTTAGTCCAGGCTTCTAGCTTACTAGTCCAGTAACATCACCATTATGCTACTGTTCCCTCCATTAGATGTTATTTCTGCCATTGGCACTGAAAATGACATCATTCCGGTCTCCGTGTTATGATAACACTTGGGCCCATTCCCAGCTGTTTCAGTTGTGGTGTTTTTGTCCAAGGTAACAACCACCCAGAATTCACAGGGCCCTTAAGCTCTGTCCATATAAGTGAACAAGAAGTTCGTTTTTCCAATCTACTCTTTTTTTGGCTGTCAGTATTTATTGCAAAACTTAGCACCTGAGTTAGTTTATTAGTCCTGAGGTTAAAATTCAGTCTATTTTTGGTATATCCTGATTCCAAATAAACTCCTCGCTGTACAAAAGAAGTCATTGAGTTCAATTCACCAGAACTTGACCCTCCTAAGTACATGAACTGAATCACTGTTTAAAGGAAACCCAGATTGAGCTCATTTTAAACTATCTATCAAAGTACAGTAAATAAAATCATTGACTGTGCGAGGTACGTGTATAGCCCAAGGATTAAGCCGTCTAAGTGACTACTTCTTCGATCAAATACAGTCACTGTATGAGGAAGGGTAGGAGTGGAAAGAAATTAAAGTAAGTAAGTTTCATCGCCCGAGGCAACATTTGGTTAGCCAAATACCTTGGACAGTCTGAATATCATCAAACATTTGTTGCTGCTTTAAGAGAATGTTTGTTGTTTGGCAGACACTTTCCTCAAGTGTGTGGGTAAAAGCAAAACAAGAGTTCAATGAGAATCTTTTGCTGTGCCCGTAGAAGGGTGTTACTTCGCGGGCTGAGAAATTTAACTCGGTGTGTGGGTAAAATGGCTACATTATTCAGAACCACATTGCATAGTATTACAGTTGTAATTTTATTCCGAGTAATGCTGGTACTTTGTGTCCTTTTTTGTTATGATTTTCCAGAAAAGTGGAGCAATTCATGGAATCAGTGAAACACATTGCCTCACTGCCAACTATTTGTGGCAACTGGTATTGACAGATATGCAGGAATTACAGAACCTGTGATTGCTGTGTTCAACTTTACTAAAGCTGCATTTCTCAGAAAGGCAGTTCAGTCAGGTCTATACTTTATACGCTGCGCTGCCGTTTACAGGAGTTTGTCACGGATGCAGACTTCAGAAAGGAATGTGAATAATTTGGACTTTTGTTTCTGCATTAATAGGGGCTCACTGATCATTTTACATCTTTAGGAGAGTTTTCTTTTACAATTCTTTACATCCCACACAATGTTTTTGCTTTTGGCTTTGTCATTTTTAAAATTTGTTTTGTGGCCCATGTTTCCTACTGTTAATTTATTACATATTTAAGTGGACACCTGTGTCCTTCAAAAAAAGAAAGACCTGCATTTATATAGCGCCTTTCACGATCACCGGTCGTCCAAAAACGTTTTACAGCCAACTAACTCCTTTTTTTTCGATGTAACTATTTGTACTGAATTTTTTTTTGACAGACAGGCATCTGTCCCACCCCCTCCCTCCACCCCGACTCCCCCCCTCCCGCCCCGCCTGTACTGCACTTTTTTGACCAACAGTTGACAAGCCCCGCCCCTGTCAAGCTCCACCCCCCTCCCGGCCGAATCATTCCATGCTCATGGTGTCAAGAAGCAGGACCTGAGGCCCCGACTCTCACTCCCCTGGCCGGTGTAGGGCCGATGACAGCGGGGGCGGGAGGCCCGATGGCGACGGTCCTGGACCCGATTGCGGTGGTCCTGGAACCGATGGGGGAGGGAGGGGCCCGATGGCAAGAGAAAGGCTGGGGCGGGGGGGGGACACGGAGAGGGAGAGGCTGAGGGGAGGCTGGGGAGAGAGTGAGAGAGGCTGGGGGAGAGAGAGGCTGGGGGGAGGGAGGGGGGGGGAAGAGGCTTGGGGGGGAGAGAGAGAGAGAGAGAGAGAGAGACTGAGGGGAGAGAGAGAGGCTGTGGGGAGAGAGAGAGAGAGAGAGAGAGAGAGTCTGGGGTGGAGGGGAGAGAGGCTGGGGAGGGGGGAGAGAGAAAGGCTGAGGGGGGAAGAGACTGGGGAGAGAGAGAGAGAGAGACACACACACACGGGTGGGTGCCAGAGGGGAGAGAAGGGACTCGGAAGACGGATCACGTTCTTCCAACCCCCTACAAGGGACATCGTTGGAGTGGATGATATCCATTATACATCATAGGCAGTCCCTCGGAATCGAGGAAGACTTGCTTCCACTCCCAAAGTGAGTTCTTTGATGGCTGAACAGTCCGATACGAGAGCCACAGACCCTGTCACAGGTGGGACAGACATTCGTCGAGGGAAGGGGTCAGTGGGGCTGGTTTGCCGCACGCTCCTTCCGCTGCCTGCGCTTGGCCTCTTCATGCTCTTTGCGTTGAGACTCGAAGAACTCTCCTCCCTCCTGGATGGACTTTCTCCACCTCGGGCGGTCTTCGGCCAGGGTCTCCCAGTTGTCAGTGGTGATGTCGCACTTTACCAGGGAGGCTTTGAGGGTGTCCTTATAACATTTCCGCTGGCCTCCTTTGGCTTGTTTACCATGAAGGAGCTCCGCATAAAGCATTTGCTTAGGGAGTCTCGTATCTGGGATGCGAACTATGTGGCCTGCCCAGCGAAGCTGGTCGAGTGTGGTCAGTGCTTCAATACTGGGGATGTTAGCCTGGTCGAGGACACTGATGTTGGTGCGCCTGTCCTCCCAGGGGATTTGCAGGATCTTGCGGCGACATCGTTGGTGATATATCTCCAGCAACTTGAGGTGCCTTCTATACATCGTCCATGTTTTTAAGCCATACAGGAGGGCTGGTGTTACTACAGCCCTGTAGACCATGAGTTTGGTGGTAGATTTGAGGGCCTGGTCTTCAAACACTCTTTTCCTCAGACGGCCGAAGGCTGCGCTGGCGCACTGGAGGCGATGCTGAATCTCCGCATCAATGTCTGCCTTTGTTGATAAGAGGCTCCCGAGATAGAGGAAATGGTCCACATTGTCCAGGGCCGTGCCGTGGATCTTGATGATTGGAGTGCTGTGAGGCTGGTGGAGGACCTTTGTCTTATGGATGTTAAGCGTAAGGCCCATGCTTTCATATGCCTTAGTGAATAATTGACTATATCAATTCAGCCTCTGAATGTGCACAGACGCAGGCGTCGTCCGCATACTGCAGCTCAACGACAGAGGTTGGGGTGATCTTGGACTTGGCCTGGAGGCGGCGTAGGTTAAACAGCTTCCCACTGGTTCTGTAGTTTAGTTCCACTACAGCGGGGAGCTTGTTGATTGTGAGGTGGAGCATGGCGGCGAGGAAGATTGAGAAGAGGGTTGGAACGATAACGCAGCCCCGTTTGACCCCGGTCCGGACGTGGATTGGGTCTGGAATGGATCCGTTGGTAAGGATCACGGCCTGCATGTCATCGTGAAGCAGGCGAAGGATGTTGACAAACTTTTGGGAGCATCCGAAACGGAGGAGGACGTTCCATAGACCCTCACGGTTGACAGTGTCAAAGGCTTTTGTAAGATCGAAAAAGGCCATGTATAAGGGCTGGCGCTGCTCCCTGCATTTTTCCTGCAACTGTCGCGTTGCAAAGATCATGTCTGTTGTGCCCCATAGGGGCCGAAATCCGCACTGTGATTCTGGGAGGAGCTCCTCGGCCACAGGGAGAAGACGAATGAGGAGAACTCGAGTGACAACTTTCCCAGTGGCTGATAGCAGGGAGATTCCTCTGTAGTTGCCGCAGTCGGACTTGTCCCCTTTTTAAAAAATGGTCATAATCACTGCATCTCTCAGATCTCCCGGCATGCTCTCCTCCCTCCAAATAAAAGAGATGAAGTCATGTATCCGCGCCAACAGAGCCTCTGCGCCATATTTTAGCGCCTCATCAGGGATTCCATCCGCACCCGTAGCCTTGTTATTCTTAAATTGTTTTATGGCTTTGCTTACCTCGTGCAATGTTGGAGTTTCACTGAGTTGGTGGTGGGTCGCATGCTACGGGATGGAGTCGAAAACACTTGAGTCAAAGGAAGATCTTCAAAGTGCTCTTTCCATCGGGCCCTGACAGCCTCGGTGTCCTTGATGAGTGTTTCCCCATTCTTGGCCAGGAGTGGGGTGGGGCCTTGGGAGTTTGGACCGTAGATGGCCTTGACTGCAGCGAAAAATCCTCGCATATCGTGGCTTTTGGCCAGTTGTTGTATCTCCTGTTGTTTCTCCATCCACCACTTGTTCTTTAGGTCCCGGGTTTTTTGTTGAACCTGAGCCTTGAGCCATCTGTAATGTTGTTTTGCAGCTCCCGAGTTGGGTTGTTGCTTGATGCTCAGAAATGCTTTGTGTTTGCGATCTATTAGTTCTTCGATCTCCTGATCATTTTCATCAAACCAGTCCTGATGTTTTCCGGTTGAGTGACCAAGTATCTTTTCACAGGCACTGGTTATCGAGGCCTGGAGGGCAGACCAAGCACTATGGGGATTCAGCATCTCAGGGTCATCAAGGCACGTCAGATTGGCTGTGAGGCGCTGGCTATATAGGGCTCTCTTAGCTGGGTCTCTAAGTGCCCCAGCATTAACTTTTTTGCGGAACTGCTTCTGCTGTCCCCTCTGCTATGTTAATGTTAATGATGGTCCGTCCAGCAGTCATCAGCTCTTGTCATGGCGTGGGTGATGCGCACATCCTTGCGATCCCTGGCTCGGACGATGACATAGTCGAGCAGATGCTTGTGTTTGGAGCGAGGGTGTTGCCACGATGCCTTGTATTTGTCCCTCTGGTGGAACAGGGTGTTGGTGATGAGGAGTTCATGTTCTGGACATTTTGTCAGGAGTAGGGTACCGCTGGAGTTGGCTTTCCCTAACCCCTCTCTGCCAATCACGCCTTCCCAGAGGACTGTGTTTTTGCCAATCCTGGCATTAAAATCACCCAGGAGGATCAATTTGTCGCCCGTGGGGATGTGGGACAAGGATGTCTCGAGGTTGGAATAAAAACCCTCTTTAGCTGCATCTGTTGCATTGAGTGTAGGGGCATACGCACTGATGACTGTGGCACATTGGTTCCAAGATAGGGTAATATGAAGAGTCATGAGGCGTTCATTAACCCCACAGGGGGAGTCTTTGAGGCGGTCGACCAGCTCATTCTTGACGGTAAAGCCGACTCCATGAAGTCAGTGTTCTGCCTTTCCACCATGTTCCTTCAACTGGCCTTCCCCTGCCCGCCGGGTCTCGCTTATCCAGAAGTCACAACACTGTCACTATTCACTTTGTACCCAAAAAACCTGTTAACAATCCGTACACAATGCCCCATCTATGGTGGGAGGTAGAGGATGCACGTGTGCTGGGGTAAGGCACTTCGGCTAGGGGAGGGATGCACTTGGACTGGGGTAAGGCACTTTGGCTGGGGGAGGGATGCAATTGGACTGGGGGAGGGATGTACTTGGACTGGGTTAAGACTCTTTGGCTGGCCCTTGCTGTCTTCTGGGGAGCTCTGTCCTCTGTTGTTTCAGGAAGTCAAAGTGGATCGAGATACAATTTGCAAAGTCAGTGAGACCTTGGGATGGGTGGTTCCAGTTACACATTCCTGTGAAACTTCAGGGTGTTGCTTATCCTCCAAGGGGACTAATCAGAAACAAAGGGTGGAGCATGGCGGCCATTTTGGCAGTACAAATAAATGTGTCCTTTTTTTGAAGTGTAGTCATTGTTGAAATGTAGGAAACACGGCAGCCAATTTGCGCACAGCAAGCTCCCACAAACAGCAATGTGATAATGTCCAGATAATCTGTTTTAGTGATGTTGATTGAGGGTTAAATATTGGCCAGGATGCCAGGGATAACTCCCCTGCTCTTCTCCAAAATAGTGCCATGGGATCTTTTATGTCCACCTGAGAGAACAGACGGGGGCTTGGGTTTAACGTCTCATCCAAAAGATAGCACCTCCGCCAGTGTAGCACTCCCTCAGTACCGCCAGCCTAGATTTCTGTGCTCAAGTTGGACTTGAACCCATAACCTCCTGACTCAGAGGTGATAGTGCTACCCACTGAGCCACAGCTGACACACTCTTTCAATCAGTATTTCTCAGGATGTACAGGAATTATTCCTGAGCAGGTCTCAAGTGTCTTGTTTCAAAACTATTGTGGGTTTATTATTGGATGATCTTCCCCTCATTAAGTATCCCTGAGGTGAATTTTGTCACCCACCCCTCCCCCGCCCAGTGGAAATGGGGTGGTAACACCCTGAAAATCATGGGGAAAGATTTACTGCCCCTTTTCCGCCACCAGTGCAGCCAGGGCCATTTTGTCCTTGATCAGGCCAACATCCCCAGCATCAAAGCACTGACCACACTCGACCAGCTCCGTTGGGCGGGCCACATTGTTCGCATGCCTGACACAAGACTCCCAAAGCAAGCATTCTACTCGGAACTCCTACATGGCAAGCGAGCCCCAGGTGGGCAGAGGAAATGTTTCAAGGACATCCTCAAAACCGCCTCGATAAAATGCAACATCCCCACCGGCACTTGGGAGTCCCTGGCCAAAGACCGCCCTAAGTGGAGGAAGAGCATCCGGGAGGGCGCTGAGCGCCTCGAGTCTCATCGCCGAGTGCATGCAGAAACCAAGCGGAAGGAGCGTGCGGCAAACCAGACTCCCCACCCACCCTTTCCTTCAACGACTGTTTGTCCCACCTGTGACAGAGACCATAATTCCCGAATTGGATTGGTCAGTCACCTAAGAACTCACTTTCAGAGTGGAAGCAAGTCTTCCTCGATTTTGAGGGACTGCCTATGATGATGATGATGATGATGATGATTTCCCAGGATCTCATGTTTAGGTGACGACAGCAATAAGTTAATCATGTTATGCAAATCTAGATCCTATGATGCGAATAGGACCCCAATGCTATTTTTAGTGGCTAAAATGGAAGTAGCGCTGAGGGACAGGATCGCTCAGTAATCCTTGACGGTAAAGGCCTATTGCCATGGTTGATGACTCCCATCCGGTGCCCTTGAGCCCCAGCTGAACGGCTGTACAATTGATAGCCATGGCAGCACCAGTATAGTAATAGAGCAAGCGATCAGTGTGCTGAAGCAGCGATTCAGCTGCCTGGTTAAATCTGGGTGGGGGGGGGGGTTTCTTCAATGCCGACCGCATTGCATCTCCTATATCACGGTCTGCTGCATGCTCTATAACCTCCCTGTGCAACGGAGCAAGACACTGAGCCAGCAGCAGCTGAGGAGGAGGAGGAGGAGTCACCATTGCAGAGAGAAGAGCTCCAGGAAGAAGAGGAAGCAGGAGAAGTCCCAGCAAGACCTGCACAGTAGCCAGGACTATTAGGCAGCAGCTCATAGACCAGCACTTCCAGTAAAATAATAATCAGAACCAAGACCTTCACATTACCTCTGTATTCACCGTTAACACCAATCCACTCTAACCCTCTTTGCACAGATACCATCTGCCACTGATGGCTGAATACCTCATTACAACCCAGTGAACAGACAAACTTGCACTGGTCAGCTGTTACAATTTTTAATGCTTTCACGGACTGGCATTACAGAATAATTTCACCCTAGTGTTCCCCCAATGTGCTTTTCCTATGTTCTCTTACCTAATCTACTGATTTTATTCAGTGCTGCCCCAGTGGCTTCAGCAGGGGTGGGGGAAGTCTACTGATGTCCAGGTGGGAGACCTTGTAATGCTCAAGGCCGCAACCTCTGGCAGCTCGGCTCTTGAGAGGCCAATTGGAGACTGCACATCTCGGCTGCTGTTGGGGCCGTCTAGCTAGCTGCCTTACATGCATTTGTGGACTGGCTGAGTGGGTGGTGTAGGAGCAGACCCGCTGTCATCCTGAAAGAGGGCAGCATGTCTCACTCCCATTGAGCCACAGCTGAAGCCCTCATCCATGCCTTTGTTACCGCTAGACTTGACTATTCCAACGCACTCCTGACTGGCCTCCCACATTCTACCCTACGTAAACTAGAGGTGATCCAAAGCTCAGCTGCCCGTGTCCTAATTCGCACCAAGTCCCACTCACCCATCACCCCTGTGTTCGCTGACCTACATTGGCTCCCAGTTAAGCAACGTTTTGATTTCAAAATTCTCATCCTTATTTTCAAATCCCTCCATGGCCTCGCCCCTCCCTATCTCTGTAATCTCCTCCAGCCCCACAACCCCCCGAGACGTCTGTGCTCCTCTAATTCTGCCCTCTTGAGCATCCCTGATTATAATCGCTCAACCATTGGTGGCCGTGCCTTCTGTTGCCTGGGTCCCAAGCTCTAGAACTCCCTCCCTAAACCTCCTTGCCTCTCCTTAAAACCTACCTCTTTGACCAAGCTTTTGGTCACCTGACCTAATTTCTACTTGCGCAGCTCGGTGTCAATTTTTTAATCTCATAATATTCCTGTGAAGCGCCTTGGAACATTTCACTACATTAAAGGTTCTATATAAATACAAGTTGTTGTTGTTGTTGCCACTACTGTGGGCCTGCAATACCTCACTGATCGTAATCTATGGCAGAGCAGATGCAGGAGATCAGAGGTCTAGGGGTACGGTAGCACAATGGTTCTGTTACTGGTTTAGTGGTCTGGAGCATTGAGCCTGCGGCATAAGTTCAAATCCCACCATGGCAGCTGGGGAATTTAAATTCAGTTAATTAAATGAATCTGGACTAGAAAAAGCTAGTATCATGATCATGAAACTACTGGATTGTTGTATAAACCCATCTGGTTCATGAAAGTCCTTCAGAGAAGAAAATCTGCTGCCCTTGCCTGGTCTGGCCTATATGTGACTCCAGACCCACAGCAATGTAGTTGATTCTTAACTGCCCTCTGAAATGGCACCTCACCACTGCCTTCTCAAAGGCAATTAGGGATGGGCAGTAAATGTGGGCCTTGCTAGTGATGCTCACGTCCAATGAATAAAAGAAAGGGGACACTTTGGAAGTCCACATCGATGTGTACCACCAGTATTTTGAGGGGGCTAGAGATTGAATAGCACCCATCAGAGCTTCCATCAAAGTTGCCCAAATTGGTGACACTGACTCCTGTACAGGTCCTGGCTGTAGTTTCCACAGAGGTGATAATATGATCTCTTGCAGGCTGCAGAAGCCATTGCATTGCACATGCTAGAATGGAACTCCTCCATAGTCTCAGACATGTTGCGGTAACTCCCAGGCAGGCAGTCCAATACCCCCAACAACTGCTGATGCATGGCAAGGCGTCTCCTTTTGTAGGCTGTTGCCTCTGAGGTCTGCATCTCGATCCTGTATAGCACAGCTAGTACCTGGGCTTGCCCAGTGGAAAGCCATTTTCTGGACTTTCCTTCCTAATGCCTCCTGCGCCTACTTACAAGTGCTGTACAAATAACCTGTCACTTTAATTCTCCACTCCACTCGCACTCTGCCCTCTGTGTCCTTTGCCTCCTACGTCATCATCATCATCATAGGCAGTCCCTCGAAATCGAGGAAGACTTACTTCCACTCTAAAAATGAGTCCTCAGGTGGCTGTACAGTTCAATACGGGAATTACAGTCTCTGTCACAGGTGGGACAGACAGTCGTTGAAGGAAAGGGTGGGTGGGGAGTCTGGTTTGATGCACGCTTCTTACGCTGCCTGCGCTTGATTTCTGCATGGTCTCGACGACAAGACTCGAGGTGCTCAGCGCCCTCCTGGATGCTCTTCCTTCACTTAGGGCGGTCTTGGGCCAGGGACTCCCAGGGGTCGGTGGGGATGTTGCACTTTATCAAGGAGGCTTTGTGGGTGTCCTTGAAGCATTTCCTCTGCCCACCTGGGGCTCGCTTGCCGTGTAGGAGTTCCAATTAGAGCGCTTGCTTTGGGAGTCTTATGTCAGGTATGTGGATGGTGTGGCTCGCCCAACAGAGCTGGTTGAGTGTGGTCAGTGCTTCGATGCTGGGGATGTTGGCCTGATCAAGAATACTGACGTTAGTGCCTCCCAGTGGATTTGCAGGATCTTGCGGAGGCAGCGCTGGTGGTACTTCTCCAGCGTTTTGAGGTGTCTACTGTATATGATCCACGTCTCTGAGCCATATAGGAGGGCGGGTATCACGACTGGCCTGTAGATCATAAGCTTGGTGCCAGATTTGAGGTCCTGCTCTTCCTCAGGTGACCGAAGGCTGCGCTGGCGCACTGGAGGCAGTGTTGTACCTCGTTTCCGATGTCTGTCCTTGCTGATAGTAGACTCCCGAGGTATGGAAAATGGTCCACGTTGTCCAAGGCCGTGTTTGGATTTTGTTGACCGGGGACAGTGCTGTGTGGCGGGGTCAGATTGGTGGAGGACCTTTGTCTTACAGATGTTTAGTGTAAGGCCCAAGCTTACACATGCCCATTCCTCCTCCACTGTTCCAATGAAGCTCAACGTAAGCTTGACGAACAGCACCTCATCTTTTGATGTGGTGCTTTGCAGCAATCCGGACTCAACATTGTGTTCAACAATTTCAGACCATAACTTCTGCCCCCATTTTTTGGGATGGCAGCTGTTAATGTTCTATTATTCCCATTTACACCTCTTCTAGACCCATCTTTTGTTTCTTTACTTGTCCCATTGCCATCTCCTATTGCCTTGCACCATCATCCCTTTTGGAATTTATTCTTTCCTGCCTTCCACCCTATCACAGACCTTCCCTTTTGTCCTCCCCCTCCTCCTGCCTCTGCACTTGCTTAGAACAACAACAACTTGCATTTATATAGCGCATTTAACGTAAACCACCGGAGCCGGCCGGGAGCGGAAGGAGCAGCGTGGCGGCCTAGCCCAGCAGGCTGAGCAGTCCCCGGCCTGCGAGCACCATCGGAGCAGGCCACAGAGGGTGGCAGCATACCACTCCAGGGAGCAGCACGTGCTGGAGCAGGAGAGCAACGGCAATGAAAAGGGACATCTCCAAGATCCAGGTCGGTGATTGGAGCGTGGGCAGATACAGCAGGAGAGGCGTGAGTTCGGGGCCCAGAAAAGTCGAGGGCCCAGGGGCAGCACGGCCCACACTGCGATATGTGTGCGCACTAGGTCCGTGCAGCAGAGCTGGTCTCCAGTCGTCCTGGTTAATCCTTGCTACTGGACCAAGATCTAGCTCTGTCAAGCCCGTGTGGTGGCTGGTGTGCAACGGTCACCACACGTTAAAAAAATCCAAGCACTGGCATCTTCTACCCTTCAAGATTTAGTTCGGGACCGGGAATATTAGGTCCTTCATTGAAACACCTGTGAACTTTTTGATGTGGAAGCAAGTCATCCTCGACTCGAGGGACTGCCTATGATGATGATAACATAATGAAACATCTCAAGGCACTTCACAGTATTATGTTGTATCTCTAACTTTTCCCAGTTCTGATGATAGGTCATCAACCTGAAACACTGTTTTCTGTTGCCACAGATGCTGTCTGAACTGCTGAGTATTTCCAGCAATTTTCTGTTTTCATTGCTGTACAAATCCTCTTGTGTGTCCCCATCTGCCTCACTACCAACGCCAACTCAGATGCCAATCTCTGAACTGGTGCTCGGAAAAAGAAAAGAACCACTTGCATTTATATAGCGCCTTTCACGACCACTGAACGTCCTAAAACACTTTACAGGCAATGAAGTATTTTTTGGAGTGTAGTCACTGTTGTCATGTAGGAAGAGGTAGAGCAAGTGACGGTGCTTCTTTGGAAGAGTTCTCCCCCCCGGCCCCCCCACCAAAACCTCTGCTTTATCTTCTGAAGGATGAGGAGAAACTGGAGAAGGGAAGAAGGGATAAGGGTTGCTATGGAGGTAAGAGTTAACAAACCAGTAGATGACAATGAGTGCGAGACAGCACCAAGGTAACACACAGTCTACATGGAAGATAGTGAGAGGGAAGAGAGATTGTAATATTAACAGCAGACACCCTGCTGTGAGCTTGTGCCAGCCTTGTGCCAGCAATGCTTCCGGCTGTCCTTGCCCCAAGATCGGCATTGTTCCTCTTCCAACTGAATGAGTAGGTGGATGGAGACGGGACCCGCCCCTCCCTCATCGAGGTTTAAAAATCCACATTCTGCACATTTAATTTGCGTCAGTGTAAGTGAATTAGTTAGCATTTTTTTTTTGTTTTTTTTTCAAAAGGGGGCGTTACCAGCCACCTATGCCTGTTTTGGCCATTTAAGCCATTTTAGACAGCTAATAGTTGCTCCAAACTAACTTAGGCCAGCATATGTGGCCACTTGTGGTCGCACAGAAAATCCTTGCAGAGAGTTAAGAAATTGGCGCAGGTAGCCAGAGATAGCGGTTGGGGTAGCGGGGGTGGTGGGGGGGGGAGCGGTGGAGGGAGGGAAGCACGGAGGACCTTGCAAAGCACTAAACACCTTCACAATTACATTCAAGAAGCATCAAAACCATCAATAATAAATAAAAATAAATAAATAAAAAATAAAACTTAAGTCCTACCTCGGCCCAGGAAGTCAGCGGGAGAATGCATCAACTGTAGCATGCACCGGCAAGCCCTTCGGCCAGGGCTAGGGGCGGGAGACACCGACTCCAGCGCACACCGCCCCATTGCGCATGCGCGAACGCTCCAACACGCACGCGCAACGCTGCTGGCACTCTTACAGACACTGGGCCCTAGCCCCCCCCCCCCCTGCTGGCTCTGTTTCAGCAGCTCCGCCCCACCACTGTACTTGCCACGCCACGCCAAGGCTTCGGACGGTCCACAGAGCGGGGAGAATACGGAGCTACATTTTCGGTGCCGTTTTGGGAGCAGAAAGTCAGCGCACCTCAGCTAAGTGCACCGAAAAAAACCGGAGGGCCAAATTTGGGCCCTTGGCGTGGGCTAGCTTCCCCTGCAGAAAGTTAGTATTTCTTTGTTGTAAACTGCTGATCAGCTGTGTCATCATCATAGGCAGCCCCTCGGAATCGAGGAAGTCTTGCTTCCACTCCTGAAGTGAGTTCTTTGGTGGCTGAACAGTCCAATACGAGAGCCACAGACTCTGTCACAGGTGGGACAGATAGTCGTTGAGGGAAGGGGTGGGTAGGAATGGTTTGCCGCACGCTCATTCCGCTGTCTGCGCTTGATTTCTGCATGCTTTCAGCACCCTCTCGGATGCACTTCCTCCATTTAGGGCAGTCTTGGGCCAGGGACTCCCAGGTGTCAGTGGGGATGTTGCACTTTATCAGGGAGGCTTTGAGGGTGTCCTTGTAGCATTTCCGCTGCCCACCTTTGGCTCGTTTTCCACGAAGGAGCTCCGAGTAGAGCACTTGCTTTGGGAGTCTCATGTCTGGCATGTGGGCTATGTGGCCTGCCCAGTGGAGCTTATCGAGTGTAGTCAGCGCTTCAATGCTGGGGATGTTGGCCTGGTCGAAGACGCTGATGTTGGTGTGCCTATACTCCCACGGGATTTGTAGGATCTTGCGGAGACATCGTTGGTGATATTTCTCCAGCAACTTGAGGTGTCTACTGTACATGGTCCATGTCTCTGAGCCATACAGGAGGGCAGGTATTACTACAGCCCTGTAGACCATGAGCTTGGTGGCAGTTTGGAGGGCCTAGTCTTCAAACACTCTTTTCCTCAGGTGACCAAAGGCTGCACTGGCGCACTGGAGGCGGTGTTGGATCTCGTCGTTGATGCCTGCTCTTGTTGATAGGAGACTCCCGAGATATGGGAAGTGGTCCACGGTGTACAGGGCCATGCCGTGGATCTTGATGACTGGGGGGCAGTGCTGTGCGGTGAGGACAGGCTGGTGGAGGACCTTTGTCTTACGTATGTTTAGAGTAAGGCCCATGCTTTCGTACGCCTCAGTAAATACGTCGAATATGTCGTGGAGTGCGGCCTCTGTATGTGCGCAGATGCAGGCGTCATCCGCGTACTGTAGCTCGACGATGGAGGTTGGGGTGGTCTTGGATCTGGCCTGGAGACGGCGAAGTTTGAACAGGTTCCCACTGGTTCTGTAGTTTAGTTCCACTCCAGCGGGGAGCTTGTTGACTGTGAGGTGGAGCATGGTGTTGAGGAAGATTGAGAAGAGGGCTGGGGCAAAGACGCAGCCCTGTTTGACCCCGGTCTGGACGTGAATTGGGTCTGTGATGGATCCGTTGGTAAGGATCATGGCCTGCATGTCGTCGTGGAGCAGGCAGAGGATGGTGATGAAAGCAGTGTGAGGCGTTGTCATCTAGCGAGCCTGCCGAGAGGGAGAAGCAGCAAGTTTAGAGAAAGATCGGAAGGTGCTTGTGCAAGAGAGTGGCTGCGGAGGGAAAAGTGGAAGCTATTAGCAGAAGAGTGAAAGGCTTCCAGGTGTGAGCAGGTATGCATGTCTAGTACTCTGTGATTTGTTTCACTTGTATACACAATTTGACACTTTGCACATTGTCAAATGTATTTGTTTTGTCTTAAAACACTCCTGTGAAGCGCCTTGGGATGTTTTACTATGTTAAAGGTGCTATATAAAGACACATTGTTGTTGTAATTTGTTCTAGTCCACTGAACCACCTAATTCTTTCAAAGATTTCACCCACCAGTGGGTTTGGATACAATCCTTTCACTTCTGGGAGCTGCAATTGAATTTGATTAGAATTATGTTATCAATCTCCTTTAGCTGCTTCTACTTGTTTAAAGTCTGATTCTGGGAGACCAGCATCCATTCCTGGCATTTACACGATTAAATCCGGCGCCCTTATCCCAACAGAAGAATCATGGACCCATGAAAAGCTGATAGTGTGAATAAAGAAAAGATTTAGTAGTGTAAGCGTGGGGAGCTAACTTATGGGCATGATCTGAGCTATACAAGTGCCATATAAAATCAGCTTTTATCTGCTGCCTCTGCGGATCTTAAGTCATATGAGTGCAGGAATTTCTCCAGCCTAGACTAGTTGGTCAACAGCATTGAACTCACTCTTCTAGCACAGCCATATAGGTGAACTGAACTGCTTATCCATTATCTCACAATTGTTCATTTGTTGATGGTTGCATGAGTTTATTTGATTGCAGTATTAAAGTAACAGTGTGACTATTTGCACTAGGTTTCTTCTGCACCTGTGTCCTCTGGACTTTGCTCCTGACGCCTCTCGCGCATGCGCAGATGCTTCGAACCCGGAACCGGAACCGGAAGTGGGGCCCGCAATGACCGCGTTGCTCCCCGACTGCGTTGACCGAGCTGGGAGCTGTGCTGCTGATCTTCTGACCCTTCCGACCGCGTTCACCCAACCCTTCTGACCCTTCTAGAATTTTTTGAGGATGTAACTAGTAGAGTGGATAAAGGAGAACCAGTGGATGTGGTGAATTTGGACTTTCAAAAGGCTTTTGACAAAGTCCCACACAAGAGATTAGTGTGCAAAATTAAGGCACATGGGATTGGGGGTAATGTATTGACGTGGATAGAGAGCTGGTTGGCAGACAGGAAGCAAAGAGTAGGAATAAACGGGTCCTTTTCAGAATGGCAGGCAGTGACTAGTGGGGTACCGCAAGGTTCAGAGCTGGGACCCCAATTATTTACAATATATATTAATGATTTAGACGAAGGAATTGAATGTAATATCTCCAAGTTTGCAGATGACACTAAGCTGGGTGGCAGTGTGAGCTGTGAGGGGGACGCTAAGAGGCTGCAGGGTGACTTGGACAGGTTAGATGAGTGGGCAAATGCATGGCATTTGTGGATAAGTGTGAGGTTACCCACTTTGGTGGCAAAAACAGGTAGGCAGATTATTATCTGAATGGTGACAGATTAGTAAAAGGGGTGGTGCAACGAGACCTGGGTGTCATGGTACATCAGTCATTGAAAGTAGGCATGCAGGTACAGCAGGCAGTAAAGAAAGCAAATGGCATGTTGGCCTTTATAGCAAGAGGATTTGAGTATAGGAGCAGGGAGGTCTTGTTGCAGTTGTACAGGGCCTTGGTAAGACCACACCTTGAGTATTGTGTACAGTTTTGGTCTCCTAATCTGAGGAAGGACATTCTTTCTATTGAGGGAGTGCAGCGAAGGTTCACCAGACTGATTCCCAGGATGGCAGGACTGACATATGAAGAAAGACTGGATCGACTCGGCTTATATTCACTGGAATTTAGGAAAATGAGAGGGGATCTCATAGAAGCATATAAAATTCTGATGGGATTGGACAAGTTAGATGCAGGAAGAATGTTCCCGATGTTGGGGAAGTCCAGAACCAGGGGTCACAGTCTAAGGATAAGGGGTAAGCCATCTAGGACTGAGATGAGGAGAATCCTTTTCACCCAGGGAATTGTGAACCTATGGAATCCTCTACCACAGAAAGTTGTTGAGTCCAGTTCGTTAGATATATTCAAAAGGGAGTTATATGTGGCCCTTATGGCTAAAGGGATCGGGGGTATAGGGAGAAGGCAGGAGTGGAGTGCTGAAGTTGCATGATCAGCCATGATAATATTGAATGGTGGTGTAGGCTCGAGGGGCTGAATAGCCTACTCCTGCACCTATTTTCTATGTTTCTATGTTTCTGACCATGTTGTTCCGACCACGTTGGGAGCTTGAAGCTGGGAGCTGTGCTGCTGACTGTGTTGACCAAGATTCCAGTGCTGTGACCGTGTTTGCTTGCTTTATAGTGCTGCGAGAAATTCATCTGCGCTTTAAATCTGTGATATTAGCTGGTTTTGCTTTGCTGTGTCAATAAATTTCATTACATTTTTTACATTATTTCTGTGTTATTTGGGTCAGTGATTTTTGATAGCTACTAGGGCTTTTGGGTTAGCTTTCAAAACGCAACAAACTTGGGCTGAGAGAGGGATGGGATCAGGAACTTGGGCTGGAATGGGGTGAGGAACTTGGGCTGAGAGTGTCAGGAACTTGTGCTGGGTTGGGGAGCTCTATCCTCTATGGGGTCTGAAGTCAGAATGGCTCGAATTACACTTTGCAAAGTCATTCAGAACTTGGGCTGGGCGGTTTCGATTACACATTCCAGAGAAACATCTGGGTGTTGCTTATCCTCCAAGGGGACCAAGCAGCAATCAGGTCATGTGATAATGGAGAGCCAATCAGAGCATTTTTCTAGTGCAAATAGCTCTATCCTTAAAGTAACTTTCTGCCACTGTTTTCCATCCATGAAGCAGCACCGTGGGAGTACCTTCACCACATGGACTGCAGCAGTTCAACAAGGCAGCTCGCCACCACCACCTTCTCAAGGTCAGTTAGGGATGGGTAATAAATGCTGGCCTTGCCAGCAACACCCACATTCCAGGAACGAATAATTAGAAAAACATGTGTGGACATTGGATGTGGCTTGACTCTGATAAACCCATAGTTTAATAGCTGGCCAAGAGTCACTGCCTTCAATGGAAAAGAAAATCAGACACGGTGTAAAATGGGTGGCCCATTCGCTATTCGCTCTAGTGGCATTGACCAATTTCAGCCCTATAGTGTTAGGATGCTGGAAGTTTAAGCCACATAGTGACACCCAAGTGCCCATTCTGCATCTCAACATTCCCTACTGCAATAGAATCATGCACGTGAAGCCAGGCAAGAGCTGTAAGGTTCTCTAGATGCTTTGCAAGTAAGGTGTAACAAGTTGAGAGGAAACTCTTTGCATTATGCATATTTACCATATCTACTTTGTGTCATCATCATAGGCAGTCCCTCGAAACGAGGATGACTTGTTTCGATGCCTCAAAAAAAAGGATGAGTTCACAGGTGTTTCGAATGAAGAACCCAAACTACATCGGGTGGAAGATGCCTGTGCGTGGATTTTTTTAAAGTGTGGTGGCTGTTGCACACCAGCCACCACACGGACTTGACAGAGCTAGGTCTTGGTCCAGTGGCAAGGGTTAACCAAGACGACTGGAGACCTGCTCTGCTGCACGGACCTGGTGCGCACACATATCGCAGTGTGGGCTGGCCCGTGCTGCCCCTGGGTCCCTGGCCCTGAACTCATGCCTCCCCTGCGCCCTGATCACATCCCTCCACAGTCTCTCACCGCTCCTGCTGCATCTTTGTGTAGGGAAGTGTTGGGTAGCCTTACCTCAGCATATTTCTGAGCCTGGCAAATGTTTTCCTCATCTGTTCCCAAATCCTCCGAATATTGGGCACTACTTTATTCCACCCCCTCCGATTGATTTCTCCTGTGGGGCGCATGCTTTTCAGTGGCAAACACATGAACCCTTCTTAATGAAGGAGACGTTTCACAGTTGAATGGAGGAATTCTTTGTGAGCGCTGCAACGTTTCAGAAGTCCAATCTAGGCTGGAAGCTCGCAATGCACATCTAACTAGAGCCGATCCTGGAAGAGTCGCTGAGGCTGACTGTGCCTATTTCATGCAAGAGCAGAGTTTGGAGAGACTGGGCCCACAGCCTGATTGCCAAGACTGGGAGGTTTATCCTATGGTTCCTGTCAAGACCCTGGGGTAGAATTTCCGCATAGTTTCCCCCCGATTTCCTGCTGTAACTGTGGCAGAAACCCCAGAGAAACGGCATCTCGGAAGGAAGGAAAGAACGAAAGAATGAAAGTAAGAAAGAAAGAAAAGGCTAATATGTTACTTTCAGCTCCGTTTGATCATTATCCCTAATCGCAAACCTGGATTCTGCTTATATCCATTTTTTTAATAAATATTCTAAATACAAATCAATCACAAAATGTGCAATAATAGAAAATGCTGGAAACACTCAGCAGGTCAGGCAGCATCTATGGAGGGAGAAACAAAGTTAATGTTTCAGGCCAATGATATTTCGTCAGAACTGGAGGCAGTTAGAGGTGTAACAGTTTTTAAGCAAGTACAGAGGTAGGGAACGGGGGAGGGGAGGAAAGAACAAAAGGGGAAGGTCTGTGACAGGGTGGAAGGCAGGAATGATAACAAAAATTTTAATTCATTCATGTAAGCGTCGCTGGCAAGGTCAACATTTATTGCCCATTCCTGCCCTTGAGAAGGTGGTGGTGAGCCGCCTTCTTGAACTGCTGAAAACCATGTGCTGACTTTGTTGTAGGTTTGGTACAACTGAGTGGCTTCCTCGGCCATTTCAGAGGGCAGGTAAGAGTCAACCACATTGCTGTGTGTCTGGAGTCACATAGAGGCCAGACTCGGTAAGGACGGCAGATTTCCTTCCCTAAAGGACATTAGTGAACCAAATAGGTTGTTTCGATAAAACATGAGTTTCATGGTCGCTGTTACTTGCTTTTTAATTCCAGATTTATTTAGTTAACTGAATTTAAATTCCTGCCATGGTGGGATTTGAACTCGCATCTCCGGATTATTAACACTAGTCCAGTTACATAACCATTATGCTACCGTTCCTGTAAATAAAGGGGTGATGGTGCACGGCAAAAGGGGGTGGTAACGAGACAAGTAAAGAAACAAGAGATGTGGATCTGTGGATCTTCTTCTTGGTTCAGCTGTAGTTTTGAAATAAGTATATTTTTTTCTCAATGGAGTAGAGCTGATCAACCGGAAACCTCACGTGCACAAAGTGCCACTTTTTGGGATTCTAGGAGTGGGAAGTGAGAGTTTGTACTTCAGCCAAAAGCAGGAATTCTGAGTTGTAACAGCAAAAGTTTACATTGGCTCAGTGTAATCACTCCCCTCTAAAGGTTCAGGTAAATGCAAGGTTCTAGGTCATGACTGTTTGTTACAGAGAAATCTCTCTGACAGTGTACAATAAGCCGTGTATGTACCCAGCAGGAAATGTGATGGTGATGACATTGGGGTGTTAAATTCACCACATCAGCTTATTTTCTGTCAAATGACAGAACGCACAGAGGGAGGCTTTAAGTACATTTGTCAGAAGCCTTTCCAATGAGATTATGCCATGAAGAGGGAGAGATGAACTTCATACTACAAATTCAGGTTTTGGCCAGAGAGATACCCAGTTTTGGATTGCTTTGGGTGGATCTCCCTGATTATCCTCCTACCTCTGTGTTATGTCTATCACCTTTCCTTAAACAACACTGTGTCAGTTTGATCAAAGTAGTCACAGTTTGGTCAAACCTGCTGGGTTAGTCCAATTTTATCAAATGCGTGTTGAGGTGTGACCACACCTTAGAAAGAGTCAGGGAGACTGCCTTCTAATGAGATGACTAACAGCAAGCACCCACACAGAAAATGTACTAAATGTTAAGACAACTTTTAAAAAAATCCAAAATAACCCGGTCTCAATTCGACATTTAAACATCTTGGTGAAGACTTTGGGCATAATTCTCCTTCACAGTCGCAACCAAAATTGGGCACAATTGCATCGGAGAAATTCTGGGCTGAGGCCCACCTACTGCTGGCTGCCTCTTCCCTGCCTGCCCCATGCCAATGGCAGTGGGAGTGTGGTGCCTGGGTCTCCGGAGGATTTCCCTCTTACCGCTGCTGCCCATCCCAGGGTCATTATGAGGATGAAGGCAGTAAGCCCTGGGAAGTGGCAGTAGTGAGGTCCCCTCCATGCAGGGAGCAGCCCCTGTTTTTGACTGCACCCTTGTGAAAGGCCTTGGGACGTTTTCTACATTGGAGATGTTGTATACGTTGTTGTTTGTTGTAGCAACCACCTTTCACTCCTGTCTGGCCCCAAACACTGAAGTCCCCAGTCTTGATCGAGGTGCTCCACAGGATTACGATTCCAATTTTTGGGGTGCAACTGCCCCTTGGTTGTCCCTCGATGACTCTTCCGGTCTTATTCCCAACATTGATATTCCCATTTTAGTACTGCCGGACTCGCTCTTAACAGTGGGAATCTTGCTGGGATCCCGATGTGCATACGGGATCGAGGCCGATTTGGAAGGGTGGATAGAGCTCTGTCCTGAAGAGGAAAATCCTGGTCCTTTTACCTGACAAGATAAGTAAGGGAAGGACCTGATAAATTTAACATAATGACCACGCGCATATTGTATGATCCCAGATAATTCACTGAGAATATTTAAATGTTCTGCTGTCCCAGTGCCTATTTTCAATTGTAATACCTTCACACCTGTCACAGCTGTGACCACTGCCAAGGCAATGCATTCTGGATGATAGGACACATACGGGGAAAGTTTGGTATGGGGACGGTACCATTTGCGAGGCGCGAGACTTTGCTAAACGAAGCGCTCCACTTCCTTTCTGGGGCACTGGCGGGGTGGATGCATCAGGAGCGAGGCGCAGTGCTACGCACTTGGCCGCGTAGGAGGGTCTCGTCCCTTAGTTAAAGGGAAGTGCCCAAGCTGCAAACTCTGCAGCAAAAAAAAGGGTCCTACCTGTACCCCCGGGGAGCGGGGGTGCCATGCCAACAGCCTGGCACTGCTGACCGATCGTGGCACGGACCCCACATTCAAAGCACCAACAGGGCGCAGGAAGAAAATTCTGCTAATTTTTTTACTGCTGCACACCTCCTCTTTAACTTTCGCTCCATGAGTGACCGGCCTCCTCCTGAAGCTGTTGCTGTCATCGCCCGACACAGCTTCAATTTAGGGTCCAGGGTGCTAATGGGGCGCTGCGCATGGTGATGACATCAGCTTCGTCGGCGTAGCAGAGTGGGGCGCTACGTGTTACTGCCGTCGCTAAACCCCCGCTGAATTTAGTGGGAGTCGTTAGCGGCACCGCGCCTGGTCTCAAAGGGAGACGCAAATGACCCGAATTTCATAGCATCTACAAAGAAATTAGTCTAGATTCCCCGAAAGGGCACAATGAACACCAGAAAACGGCAGGGCAGGAATGGTGTCTATCCGATGTCACAAGGAATGACCCCGCTGTCATTTCCAGGGTCAGGCTCATGTGAATAGTTAAAGCAAGCCCCTGCCATTGGAAACATATTTGATTGGGAGCTTATCTATGGGAAAATAACATGTGAAACGGACCAAGCATTATCATGGAAGAGACCCATTTACTGTTGTCTAAATGTTGGGGATATCTAATGTGGGATACAGAGCACCCTGTGCCCCGCCCTGCTTTATAGACTCCGATGTTGAAATGCTGCTACAGAAGGTTAAGCCAATGAAAGAGGTGCTCTTTTAGAAGAGACAAGTGGAGGGTCACAAGGGGAGTTGCATAGGGCTAGTGTAACAACGTGTCCAGAGCAGTGAATGTCAATGCAAACAACCCACACACAGCCATTCAATGCTGGAAAAAGTTTAGTGACCTTACTAGGTCAGACAAGGTAAGCCAACCTCACCATCCAATAATGCACTGTACTGCCACTTACAATCACCTCCCCTTCACACTACGTTAAAGTGCTTGAGTTGCTTATCAGCAATATCCATGAGGTATGGTGGTGCCCGTTACATCACCAGACTTCACCTGGAAGTGTACCTTCATTGCAACTATTCATCCCGTGTGGAATGTAATGCTTATTACAGTTACCTTGCATCGCACCAATTATGGGCTGCATACTCACACTTGGGTTTATTCATTGTCATAGCAACAAAATGTAATTCTCACTTTTTTCATTCTTTTTCAAGGAGAAGACAGCCAGGAGAGACAAACAACAACTGGTAGAGCTGAGATCTCTGCCCCCTCATCCACGATGAAGAGGAAGCACATCGTGAGGGATGAGACCATAGAAGGTGCTGGGGAAAGAGAGGTAGGAGGATACGTGCCAGCAAAGGGTTCATCATTCCATTCTGTTTCTCCTCCTATTGCGCCCGGCTTTAATATTAATGAACCATATGTCACTCTTCTTATCAAATGGCATGTAAATTTCATTCCTCAGGAAACCACGGAAACCTCTTTTCCTCTTTGAGATATGCCACAGCAAGAGGAAGTCTCGGCTGTCAGGTTTGAAAGGTTTGTCTTTTCTGCCTTTGACAGATTTGGCAACTGGTTATTATGTGTCAGCTGTGGCTCAATGGGTAGCAATCTTGCTTCTGGTTGTGGGTTCAGGGACTTGAGCACAAAAAATCTAGGCTGATAGTCGGACGTGCCATCTTTCAGATGATATGTTAAACCGAGGCCCCGTCTGCTCTCTCAAGTGGGGGTAAAAGATCCCATGGCACTATTTCGAAGAAGAGCAGGGGCGTTATCCCTTGTGGCTTGGTCAATATTTATCCCTCAATCAATATAACAAAAAAAGCAGATTATCTGGTCATTATCACACTGGTGTTTGTGGGAGCTTGCTTGTGTGCAAATTAGCTGCTGTGTTTCCCACATTACAACAGTGACTACACTTTGAAGACATCCGTTGGTTGTGAAAGGTGGTATATAATTCCAGGTCTTTCTTTCTTATGGAGCATGAGATATCGGTTAATTGGTATAATTAGCTCTGCTTTCCTGTAGATCAGCAGCCAACCTGAGCCAGTGCCCAGTAAAAATAAAACGGGGAAGGTGGCTCAACCGTGGCTAACAAGGGAAATTAAGGATAGTGTTAAATCCAAGGAAGAGGCATATAAATTGGCCAGAAAAAGCAACAAATCTGATGACTGGGAGAAATTTAGAATTCAGCAGAGGAGGAGAAAGGGTTTAATTAAGAGGGGGAAAATAGAGTACGAGAGGAAGCTTGCAGGGAACATAAAAACTGACTGCAAAAGCTTCTATAGATATGTGAAGAGAAAAAGATTAGTGAAGACAAATGTAGGTCCCTTGCAGTCAGATTCAGGTGAATTTATAATGGGGAACAAAGAAATGGCAGACCAATTGAACAAATACTTTGGTTCTGTCTTCACAAAGGAAGACACAAATAACCTTCCGAATGTACTAGGGGACAGTGGGTCTAGTGAGAAGGAGGAACTGAAGGATATCCTTATTAGGCGGGAAATTGTGTTAGGGAAATTGATGGGATTGAAGGCCGATAAATCCCCGGGGCCTGATAGTCTGCATCCCAGAGTACTTAAGGAAGTGGCCCTAGAAATAGTGGATGGATTGGTGATGGTTTTCCAACATCTATCGACTCTGGATCAGTTCCTATGGACTGGAGGGTAGCTAATGTAACATCACTTTTTAAAAAAGGAGGGAGAGAGAAAACGAGTAATTATAGACTGGTTAGCCTGACATCAGTAGTGGGGAAAATGTTGGAATCAATCATTAAGGATGAAATAGCAGCGCATTTGGAAAGCAGTGACAGGATTGGTCCATTTATGATTCGATCTATGAAAGGGAAATCATGCTTGACGAATCTTCTGGAATTTTTTGAGGCTGTAACTAGCAGAGTGGATAAGGGAGAACCAGTGGATGTGATGTATTTGGACTTTCAAAAGGCTTTTGACAAGGTCCCGCACAAGAGATTGGTGTGCAAAATCAAAGCGCATGGTATTGGGGGTAATGTACTGACATGGATAGAGAACTGGTTTGCAGACAGGAAGCAGAGAGTCGGGATAAATGGGTCCTTTTCAGAATGGCAGACAGTGACTAGTGGTGTGCCGCAGGGCTCAGTGCTGGGACCCCAGCTCTTTACAATATACATTAACGATTTAGATGAAGGAATTGAGTGTAATATCTCCAAGTTTGCAGATGACACTAAACTGGGTGGCGGTGTGAGCTGTGAGAAGGACGCTAAGAGGCTGCAGGATGACTTGGACAGATTAGGTGAGTGGGCAAATACATGACAAATGCAGTATAATGTGGATAAATGTGAAGTTATCCATTTTGGGGGCAACAACACGAAGGCAGAATATTATCTGAATGGCGGCAGATTAGGAAAAGGGGAAGTGCAACGAGACCTGGGTGTCATGGTGCATCAGTCATTGAAAGTTGTCATACAGGCGCAGCAGGCGATAAAGAAGGCAAATGGTATGTTGGCCTTCATAGCTAGGGACTTTGAGTATAGGAGCAGGGAGGTCTTACTGCAGTTGTACAGGGCCTTGGTGAGGCCTCACCTGGAATATTGTGTTCAGTTTTGGTCTCCTAATCTGAGGAAGGACATTCTTGCTATTGAGGGAGTGCAGTGAAGGTTTACCAGACTGATTCCAGGGATGGCTGTATTGACATATGAGGAGAGACTGGATCAACTGGGCCTTTATTCAGTGGAGTTTAGAAGGATGAGAGGGGATCTCATAGAAACGTATAAGATTCTGACGGGACTAGACAGGTTAGATGCAGGAAGTATGTCCCCGATGTTGGGGAAGTCCAGAACCAGGAGACATAGTCTTAGGATAAGGGGTAAGCCATTTAGGATTGAGATGAGGAAAAACATCTTCACTCAGAGAGTGGTTAACCTGTGGAATTCCCTGCCGCAGAGAGTTGTTGATGCCAGTTCATTGGATATATTCAAGAGGGAGTTAGATATGGCCCTTATGGCTAAAGAGATCAAGGGGTATGGAGAGAAAAAAGGAAAGGGGTACTGAGGGAATGATCAGCCATGATCTTATTGAATGGCGGTGCAGGCTCGAAGGGCCGAATGGCCTACTCCTGCACCTATTTTCTATGTTTCTATGTTTCTAATAGCATGGCAGAAATGCGTTCACAGAATATACATCCTCCAATGCCTGCATGTGTGGCAAAAAGGGTGTAGGGCCAGGCTGCCCATTAAACAGCAGAAGTATCTCAGCTGTCCTGAGGCAAGAGGCTCAAATTGGGAAACACCAGCTAGCCTTCTTAAGCCTCCTGCCTTTGGGAACCTTGTCACTGTAAAACTGCAACGCCCTGTCTAGTTGCTGCGGGTTGTCTGTGATGAAGTGGATGAACTGGCTTGCTCTGGGACTTGTTTAATCCCACTCCAGACAGCTGATTAGCTAATAATAGTGATGACCCCAGTAGCAACCTGGAATTTACACTGTGGCATAAAGGTTTAGGTTGGTTGTGAGCTTAATACTCACTGGCAATGTGGTGCCTGTGGTCGAGATGGGCTGTACGTCAGATTGCAACACGTGGCCTAACTCATTCAACACGAAAGCAAAATACTGCGGAAGCTGGAATCTGAAATAAAAACAAAAAATGCTGGAAATCTCAGCGGGTCAGACAGCATCTGTGGAGAGAAAAACAGAGTTTGCCTGATCCGTTGAGATTTCCAGCATTTTCTGTTTTTATTTATGGCCTAAATTATTGTTGACTTCATTTGTTAAGTAAACCCTCCGCAAGCAATGCTCCTGGGTCAACTGGAGGTAGCAGTATCTCCATTGTCGATATATTGTGCTGTGGAGGTACAGAGGGGTGGGTACCTTACCGAGCAACTCCTGTGTTTTATAATCAGCCTGGCATTCCTCCATTGCTCCTTCTCTGTTTGTCATGTGAAACCCATTGCCCCCTGTCTGAAATCGGGGTGGGTGCAGCCCTACAACAAAGGCAGATGGAAAAGTAGCTCCCAATGGCAAATAAACAAAAATCAATACATTTTGGAGGTGGGATTAGGCTGGGTAGCTCTTTTTCAACTGGCACAGATACAATGGGCCGAATGGCCTCCTTCTGTGTCATAATTTTTCTATGATTCTATGATTCTAACTAGGAGGCATAGTCTCAGGATAAGGGGTAGGCCATTTAAGACCAAGATGAGGAGGAATGTTTTCACTCAGAGGATTGTGAATCTTTGGAATTCTCTGCTTCAGAGGTCTGTGGATGGCTGAGTCTTTGGGGCCGCTATTCAGGGTCTCAAAGAGACCCATCAATGCCTATTTGCGTCAGCCATTCCTAAAAATTGAATGGCTGCTGCTTTGGGGGTCAACAGGCCGACCCAATCAAAACTCAAGTTGGGGATTTTTTGGCCTGGATCCCATCCCGCCCAAATAGATACACCGGCAAATTAAATGAATAAAAATAATACTTACTGGCCATTTCCACCTGAATCCGTCAATTCCCCGCCGCGCAGGTTTTTCTGCCGGTGCACCATCTCCACACTGTGGCCTGGCAGTGCGGCCACCCTTAAAGGGGAGGGCTCACTGCCGTGGCCACAGTGTAAAAATTTTTGCCGGCCAACTTGTCAATCGGCCAGCAAAATACTGGCCCTGGGTTCGGCCGGGCCGCCAATGGACAGCCTGGCACCCCCTCTTGGGTGCCAGGCCGCTGGCCCAGCCGAAATCCTCCCTGGTGGCCCAGTGGCCAAAGTTAAAAAATGATCGAATCTCCCCCCTTTAACGGAGGGGAAGGAGCGTGGTGATGCACACGTGCTGTGACGTCAGCACGTTGATTGACAGTGGCGGACGGCCCAACCGACCTATTTTCAAAGTCCTGAAAATGGATCTACGCACCGCACCGAGTTCCAGCTTTCTGATGCACCTGAATTTTGGCCCCTTTCAGTATATTCAAGGCTGAGATCGATAGATTTTTGGACTCTAGTGGAATCAAGGGATATGAAGATCGGGCGGGAAAGGGGAGTTGAGGTCAATGATCAGCCATGATCTTATCGAATGGCAGAGCAGGCTCGATGGGCCATAGGGCCTACTCCTGCTCCTATTTCTTATATTCTTATGTTCTTATAAATAAGGTTTCTGGATATCCTACAAATATAGCAGTTGCATTCTTTAAATTCAAGTCTGCCTTTTCTGCAGCACATAGCAATATTGTATATTTTTTTTATATGGGGAATAACATGATCTGGTGCAAATGAGGTGGAAATGACGGAAAATTATCTTGCCTTATTACCAATTAAGTGAGCTGCACACAAATAGGCTTCCCCTGCCTAATGGACATAACAGTGGAAAATGAGCAGCTGCTAAAAGGTGAGGATTTTAAGTGGACAGGAATTCATTCCCATTTTCTACTACCAACTGGTAGCTACATCGCAACAAGTGGCCAGAAGTGGAAAACCCACTTCTCCAAAATGCAATCTGTGATGCTGTCAAATTTCTGTAACTCTGGCAGCATTGTTATTCTCACTACACTGTTCACTAACATTTTTCTTACTTGTAAGTGAAATAAGATATCACACAGGAACTGTAAAGTTCTTTGATACCACAAATTTGACACCACCGGCGCCCCCTGGCTGCATTGTGTACCATCTACAAGATGCACTGCAGCAACTCGCCAAGGCTTCTTCGGCAGCACTTCCCAAACCTGTGACCTCTACCACCTAGAAGGTCATGGGCAGCAGACGTATGGGAGCACCATCACCTGCAAGTTCCCCTCCAAGTCTCACACCATCCTAACTTAGAAATATATCGCCATTCCTTCATTGTCACTGGAACTCACGACCTAACAGCACTGCGGGAGTACCTTCATCACATGGACTGCAGTGGTTCAAGAAGGTGGTCCATCCCAACTTCTTAAAAAGAAAAGGAAAGACTTGGATTTATATGGCGCCTTTCACGACCACCGGACGTCTCAAAGCACTTTACAGCCAATGAAGTACTTTTGGCGTGTAGTCACTATTATAATGTGCGCAATATGGCAGCCAATTTGCGCACAAGCAAGTTCCCATAAACAGCAGATAATACCATAATGACCAGATAATCTGTTTTTTGTTATGTTGATTGAGAGATAAATATTGGCCAGGACACCGGGGATAACTCCTCTGCTCTTCTACGAAATAGTGCCATTGGATCTTTTACATCCACTTGAGAGAGCATACGGGGCCTCGGTTTAACGTCTCATTCGAAAGATGGCACCTCCAATAGTGCAGTGTTCCCTCAGCACTGCACTGGAGTGTCAGCCTAGATTTTTTTTGTGCTCAAGTCCCTGGAGGCAGGACTTGAACCCACAACTTTCTGACTCAGAGGCAAAAGTGCTACCCACTGAGCCACAGCTGACACTGTGATGCAATTAAGGATGGGCAATAAATGCTGGCCTTGCCAGCGATGCCCATATCCCATGAATGAATTTTTTAAAATTGTCACTTACTAGAAAAAGTTTCATATCTATATGATAAATAAAGCCAGTTGAGGTCTTCCTCCCAGGTACTTATGAAATTCTGCACATTAATAGAAAGTCAACATGAATATATTTTTCAGTATGTATTTGCCCCACCCAATACAATCGCGAAAACAGTGCATTGGGGGCGAGTCTCAAAATAAAGTTCAGCGTCCTTTTTCCTTGGTACAGGTATAAATAATACTTTCACCTTCACATCCAAGCTAAAGTTGTGGGGGGTGGAGGGGATGCAGGGTGTTTTTAGTGACTTCTCAGTTTCTAATGAGTGAGTCTATATAAAGGTGGGTGTCTATGCATGGAGAGCTGTTGAGCTGTTGCAGAATATTCTCCGACTTCTCCACATTTCTCTTCTGAAAGGTTGCTACTTATTTTAGCTAAGAGCCTACCTCCCCAAATTGTATTTGGACTGATGCTGGTGTGAAGTGCAACTCTACATGAAGTTAGGTAACATAAAAGAAATTAGGGACTTGATACACAGGTTTCTGCACCAATTTAATTTTGCCTCTCTGAAGCACCTGGGGATATTTTATTATGTTAAAGCTCCTATATAAATACAAGTAGTTATTATGTGAGCCTAGACATTGCGGGGATAATTGTAACCCAACCCTGCCCAATTATACTTTTTCGTAGGTAACTGATCCAATCCCATCAGTTAAAATTGCCCACGAATGTCACCAGGGTATTCTGTATGATGTCCACTATACGTTCATCCTTACCAGCAGGGATCAGTAGAAGACACCCTAGCTGATATTCTCACCCCCGAACCCAGAAGTGCTTTGAGGTCAGTCTAGCTCTCTTTCCATCAACCCATGTGAGATTAGTTAACACAGATTAGGGATCAAATTTGGAACTATCCTGATATGTGTGACTCAGTATCACGACACAATTACCAACTCTGCCTTGACTATACGTCATAAATAGCACCAGTCTGTCACATGAATAGTCAAATTATATGCTGCAGGTAATTCTAGTACCACAGTAATACCCCACTCCTGCCATGGTGGATGCGAATAGTACTTTGACAGCAAACTTCTAAGTAGCATTAACATCTCACATTGCATTGCTGATAGTATTTAGTCCATTACTAACACCAATATTAATTTAGTATTTAATAGAATTGAGTCAAGGATAGCAGCATAGTGGTTGTGTTACTGGACTAGTAATCCAGAGGCCTGTTCAAATCCCACCACAGCAGCAGGGGAATTTAAATTCAGTTAATTAAATAAATCTGGATCAAAAAGCTAGTATCAGTAATGGTGACCATCAAACTACTGGATTATCGTAAAAACCCATCTGGTTCACGAATTGCCCTTTAGGGAAGGAAATCTGTCATCCTTACCCGGTCTGGCCTATATGTGACTCCAGACCCACAGCAATGTGGTTTACTCTTAACTGCCCTCTGGAGTGGCCTAGCGAGCCACTCAGTTGTACCAAACTGCTATGACAAAGTTTGACTGTGGGAGTACCTTCACCACATGGACTGCAGCGGTTCAAGAAGGTGGCTCACCACCACCTTCTCAAGGGCAATTAGGGATGGGCAATTAATGTCAGCCTTGCCATCGACACCCACATCCCGTGAATGAATAAAGAAAAATAGAATTGAGTCTACTTTACAAGAAGTCAGTAAGATTCCTAGCTGTCTGATTCTGGACTGCACAATCCAATTTATGAGCAGTTATCGCAACATTTCTAAGATGCAAACCATACAAAAAGGTCCGTGTTCGTTTAATTTGAAGTTCTGTTTTTAAAACCACTTACTTCTGTATCATGGGATTGAAGCCATTAATTATTAAGGTTTTCAGTGATTTTTTTTAGCAACCGTGCAGAAAACCGTCAGAACTTGGTTGTACCCCTATCGTGCCCCTGGTCGGTTTTAGACCTGGCAAAAAGTGCCAACCCATCAGGGGCCCCTTCCTCTCAGTTTGTTTAAAAACTTTATATAGAACAGCTCAGTTTAGCTGGAAGCCACTAGTTTACAAAAAATGTCCTAGAATAAGAGTTTAGCTGCTGTTCAGCATGAGTCATCACACCACCGCGCTGGCCAATAACCGAGTGAAGGTTTCTCATCTACAGTTGGCAGACTTGAGTGCAAGACAGCACGAGTAAAGAAAGCTCATTATAGTAGAGTTGTAAACTGAGTATTCTATGTTGTCCTCTTCAAAACTTTAAACCATTAACGCACAATTATTTATTTTCTGCTATCCATTTTGCATGATATTGTATGTTGAACATTTATAAAACTCTGGTTCGGCCTCAACTGGAGTATTGTGTCCAATTCTGGGCACCGCACTTTAGGAAGGATGTGAAGGCCTTGGAGAGGGTACAGAAAAGATTTACGAGAATGATTCCAGGGATGAGGGACTTCAGTTACGTGGACAGACTTGAGAAACTGGGCTTGTTCTCCTTAGAGCAGAGAAGGTTTAGAGGAGATTTGATAGAGGTGTTCAAAATCATGAGGGGTCTAGGCAGAGTAGACAGAGAGAAACTGTTCCCATTGGCGGAAGGGTCGAGAACCAGAGGACACAGATTCAAGGTGATTGGCTGAAGATCCAAAGGCGATGTGAGGAAAATCATTTTTAAGCAGTGAGTGGTTAGGATCTGGAATGCACGGCCTGAAAGGGTGGTGGAGGCAGACTCAATCGTGGCTTTCAAAAGGGAATTGGATAAGTACCTGAGGGAAAAATATCTGCAGGGCTACGGGGAAAGGGCGGGGGAGTGGGACTAGTCTAAGTGCTCTTGCAGAGAGCCGGCACAGGCTCAATGGGCCGAATATCCTCCTTTTGTCTATGATTCTATGGGGCCGAAATTGATGGCCTTACCGCCCACTGCTGCCCACTGCCGCCGACCTTCCTCTGCTCGATCCGCCCAGTGCCACTTTTGACGTGGCCTGGAGCGGGCGGGAGGGGAGAGCCGTTGGGAAGCACTCGCCGACGTCAGCGGACGGCCGATGCGCGTAAGTAGACTCCCGCCCACCAAGATGCCATATTCATGCGGGCGGGAGTCGGCTGGAGTCGGCGGCAGGTCGGCGGTGGGCCACTGCGTGGAGACTGCTCCGTCCTCAACGGTAAGTGTGAAGATGGGGGAAAAATGGTTAGTGACATTTTTTAAATTTATTTCTTTACAGGGACTTACCTGAAGGGTGTCCCCTGAAGGTCGTCAGATGTTTTTTTTTTTTTTGCTGCTTTTTATTTTTACCTCTTCGACCCTCCCTGGGCCCGTCTCCATCCTCGGCGGCACTTGGGCGGCAAGCACATTTGCCACCGAGAATGAGAGCTCCCGCCGGCTGCTGCCCAGATTGGCGGCGTACATCGCTGCTTTGCCGCCCGCTGACCTTCAAGGGACCTTGCTGATGAAAACCCCGCCCAAAGAACCGTCAGGGACCACGGCGGCCATCAGCGGTCCTTTGGGCGGCACTTGGGCGGGCGGGGGCCTTCATCAAATTCGGGCCCCTATGATTCTATATTTGGTCAACAGAGGAAAGGCTCCTTTTCTCAGTGAACCATGTTATGGAATAAACACCGACAATAGCTCTGAGAGGCCCATGCTTTTAAAAGAAGTCAGTGGCTTTCGGAGAGGATTAAGAAGATTTGCATTATTTATTTTGAAAATTTACAATTACCGATACAGGACAATGTTTAGGAACTTCAGCTAATATGTAATAAACTGAGATACAACCAAGTAACAAAAAGTATACAGCCAATAGATAAATGCAGGATCTAAAGGTAACATTGCCCATTTCCGCCCCTGCCTTAGCTCATCTGCTGCTGAAACCCTCATCCATGCCTTTGTTACGTCTAGACTTGACTACTCCAATGCACTCCTGGTTGGCCTCCCACATTTTACCCTCCGTAAACTTGAGGTCATCCAAAACTCGGCAGCCCATGTCCTAACTCGCACCAAGTCCTGTTCACCCATCACCCCTGTGCTCGCTGACCTACATTGGCTCCTGGTTAAACAATGTCTCGATTTCAAAATTCCCATCCTTGTTTACAAATCCTTCTGTAGCCTCACCCCTCCCCGTCTCTGTAATCTCCTTCAACCTCACAACCCCTCCCCCCCCCCGCCCCCCCGAGATATCTGCACTTCTCAAATTCTGCCCTCTTGAGCATCCCCGATTATAACTGCTCAACCACCGGTGGCCGTGCTTTTAGCTGCCTGGGCCCCAAGCTCAGGAACTCTCTCCCTGAACCTCTCCACCTCCCTACCTCTCTTTTATCCTTTAAGACGCTCCTTAAAACTCATCTGCCATAATTTCTTCTTAAATGGCTCGGTGTCAACGTTTTTTTTTGTCTTATAACACTTCTGTGAAGCACTTTGAGATGTTTTACTACGTTAAAGGCGCTATATAAATACAAGTAGTTGTTGTTGTTGGATTGCTCTTCTGGCCCAGGCACGATGGGCCGAATGGCCTCCTTCTGTGCTTTATGATTCAATGATCAATTCAATGATGCAGCTCTGTAACAGAAACTGACAGAAAAAATACATTGGCCTAGAAAGTTGACCCCGCTGTACCCGTTTTCCAAGCGATAAATGGGCATCTAAGTCTCCAATATGGCGGGCAGGAAGCGCACGCTCATTACTAGCCGGAAGTGCACCACCCACCATATTGGTATAGGCAATAAAATAGGCTTCCGGGGCCCGCACCTACATATGAAAATAAGGAGCCTAACACCTGTTTGAGGGCCTGTGTGTGTAATTGAGTTGAACTCCAGGTATGTTAAATCTGATGAGTTCCCTTTATCAGTTATATCCTCTAAGAACTCTAATAGATTTGTCTACCCGCTGTAAAGCCATACCTACTGTTTTTAGGTTTTTCCTTATGCTTCGTTAGTACCTCTTTCAGGATACTTTAAAAACATTCCCAACCAGTGATGCCAAGCTAACAGTGTATGATAATGTACCAGTTAGGATACTAGACTAGCAACCCAGAGAGGGTAAGTTTAAATCCCACTGTGGCAAATTAGAACAGTGAATTCCCTCAATCTGAATTTTTTTATGGGCTGGCACCAGGAGAAAAAAATGAAAGCTGCTGGACTTTCCTGGAAACCCAACGGCTTCACAAAAGTTCTTCAAAAAAGGGAACATAAGAATCAGCAGCAGGGCCCTCGAGCCTGCTCCTCCATTCAATAAGATCATGGCTGATCTTCTATCTCAACTCCACTTTCCTGCACTATCCCCATATCCATTGATTCCCCTGAATATTCAAAAATCTATCGATCTCTGTCTTGAATATACTCAAAGTCTGAGCCTTCACAGGCCTCTTGGGTAGAGATTTCCAAAGATTCACCACCCTCTGAGTGAAGAAGTTTCTCTTCATCTCAGTCCTAAATGGCCGATCCCTTATTCTGAGACTGTGACCCCTGGTTCTAGACTCCTCAGCCAGGGGAAACATTCTCCCTGCATCTACCCTGTCAAGCCCTGTAAAAATGTTGTATGTTTCAATGAGATCACCTCTCATTCTTCTAATATAGGCCTAGTCTACTCAATCTCTCCTCATAGGACAATCCCCCATCCCAGGAATCAGTCTGGTGAACCTTCGTTGCATTCCCTCCATGGCAAGTATATCCTTCCTTAGGTAAGGAGACCAAAACTGTGCGCAATACTCCAGGTGCAGTCTCACCAGGGCCCTATATAATTGCAGTAAAACGTCTTTACTCTTATACTCAAATCCTCTTGTAATAAAGGCCAACATACCATTTGCTTTCTTAATTGCTTGCTGTACCTGCATGTTAACTTTCAGTGATTCAGTGACCCAATCTCTCACCATTTAAAAAATACTCTGCTTTTCTATTTTTCCTACCAAAGTGGATAACTTCACATTTCTCCACATTATATTCCACTTGCCATGGAACCTGCTACCTTTTTGGGTCTGGTGTACATGTGACTCTTAATGCCTTTTGAAGCAGCCTAGCAGTTACTCAGGTGTAAAGGACCATTAGCATCTTCTTAGAGCAACACCGGACAGGCAATAAATGCAGCCTTGCCAATATCCTGGAATCACATTTAAAAAAAGGATCGACAGTTACAAAAGCTAAATACTGCGGATGCTGGAAGTCTGAACTAAAAACAGAAAATGCTGGAAATACTCAGCAGGTCAAGCAGCATCTGTGGAGAGAGAAACATAGTTAACAATTCAGGTCGATTACCTTTAGTCAGATCTGGAAAAAGTTAGTGATGTAACAAGTTTTAAGCATGTGCAGAGGCAGGGAAATGGGAGGAAAGATCAAAAGGGAAGGGCCATGATAGAGTCTCTTTGCAGGCATTGGTTATGGAGACCTTGAGGGCAGACCAAGCGCTGTGGGCATTCTGTGTCTCGGGGTTGTCAAGGCACGCCAGGTTAGCTGTGAAGCACTAGCTGTATAGGGCTCTCTTAGCTGGGTTCTTAAGTACTCCGGCATTGACTTTTTTAACGTCCGGACCAGGGTCAAACAGGGCTGCGTCATCGCACCAGCCCTCTTCTCAATCTTTCTCGCCACCATGCTCCACCTCGCAGTCAACAAGCTCCCCGCTGGAGTGGAACGAAACTACAGAACCAGGCCAGGTCCAAGACCACCCCAACCTCTGTCGTCGAGCTACAGTCGTGGACGACATCTGCGTCTGCGCACATACAGAGGTTGAACTCCAGGACATAATCAACGTATTTACTGAGGCGTACGAAAGCATGGGCCTTACGCTGAACATCTGTAAGACAAAGGTCCTCCAACAGCCTGTCCTCACCACACAGCACTGCCCCCCACTCAAGAAGATCCAGGGTACGGCCCTGGGCACCGTGGACCATGTCCCATATCTCGGGAGCCTCCCATCAACAAGAGCAGGCATCGACGACGAGATTCAATACCGCTTCCAGTGTGCCAGTGCAGCCTTCGGTCGCCAGAGGAAAAGAGTGTTTGAAGACCAGGCCCTCCAAACTGCCACCAAGCTCATGGTCTACAGGGCTGTAGTAATACCTGCCCTCCTGTATGGCTCAGAGACATGGACCATGTACAGCAGACACCTCAAGTTGCTGGAGAAATATCACCAACGATGTCTCCGCAAGATCCTACAAATCTCCTGGGAGTATAGGCGCACCAACATCAGCGTCTTCGACCAGGCCAACATCCCCAGCATTGAAGCGCTGACCACACTTGATCAGCTCCGCTGGGCAGGCCACATAATTCGCATGCCAGACATGAGACTCTCAAAGCATGCGCTCTACCTGGAGCTCCTTCACGGCAAAAGAGCCAAAGGTGGGCAGCGGAAACGTTACAAGGACACCCTCAAAGCCTCCCTGATCAAGTGCAAGATCCCCACTGACACCTGGGAGTCCCTGGCCCAAGACCGCCCTAAGTGGAGGAAGTGCATCCGGGAGGGCGCTGAGCACCTCGAGTCTCAACGCCGAGAGCATGCAGAAATCAAGCGCAGACAGCGGAAAGAGCATGCGGCAAACCAGTCCCACCCACCCCTTCCCTCAACGACTATCTGTCCCACCTGTGACAGAGTCTGTGGCTCTCGTATTGGACTGTTCAGCCACCAAAGAACTCACTTCAGGAGTGGAAGCAAGTCTTCCTCGATTCCGAGGGACTGCCTATGATAATGATGATGATGGCAGGAGTGATTACATGACAAAAGGTATGATTGTACAAAGCAAAAGGAGATGGCAATGGGACAAGAAAATAAACAAAAGATGGGTCTAAAAGAGGTGTAACTTAGTGTAGCAGAATCATCAACAGCTGCCATCTGAAAAAATAGGGATAGAGGTTATGGTCTGAAATTGTTGAACTCGATGTTGAGTCCAGAAGGCTTTAAAGTGCCGAATACCTGTAGAAAGATGAGGTGCTGCTCCTCAAGCTTATGTTGAGCTTCGTTGGAACAGTGTAAGAAGCCGAGGACAGAGAGGCCAGAGTGGGAGTGGAGCAGAAAATGAAAGTGACAGGTGACCAGAAGCTTGAGGTCATGCTTGCAGACTAAGAAATAGGAGCAGGAGTAGGCCTTATGGCCCCTCGAGCCTGGTTCGACATTGAAAAAGATCATGGCTGATCATCGACCTCAACTCCACTTTCCTGCCCGATCTCCATATCCCTTGATTCCCCCAGAGTCCATCTATCTATTTTCGCCTTGAATATACTCAGAGACTCAGCATCCACAGCCCTCTGGGACAGAGGAATTCCAAAGATTCACAATCCTCTGAGTAAAAAAATTCCTTCTCATCTTGGGCTTAAATGGCCTACCCCTTATCCTGAGACTATGCCCCCAATTAGAATTATAGAATCATAGAAAAATTATGACACTGAAGGAGGCCATTCGGCCCATCGTGTCCGTGTCGGTTGGAAAACAGCTACCCAGCCTAATCCCACCTTCCAGCACTAGGTCTGTAGTCCTGTAGATTACGGCTCTTTGTGCAGATCCAAGTACTTTTTAAATGTGATGAGGGATTTCTGCATCTATCATCCTTTCAGGCAGTGAGTTCCAGATCCCCACCACTCTTTGGGTGAAGAATGTTTCCTCATCTCCCCTCTAATCCTTCTACCAACTACTTTAAATCTATGTCCCTTGGTTATTGACCCCTCTGCGAAGGGAAATTGGTCCTTCCTATCCACTCTATTCAGGCCCCTCATAATTTTATACACCTCAATTAAATCTCCCCTCTGCCTTCCAAGGAAAACAACCCCAGCCTATCCAATCTATCCGCATAGCTAAAGTTTTCCAGTCCTCGCAACACCCTCGTAAATCTCCTCTGCACCCTTTCTGGTGCAATCACATCCTTCCTGTAATGTGGTGGCCTGAACTGCACGCAGTACTCAAGCTGTGGCCTAACCAGTGTTGTAAACAATTCTAGCATAACTACCCTGCTCTTGTATTCTATGTCTCGGCTAATAAAGGAAAGCATTCTGTATGCCATTTTAACTACCTTATCGACCACTTTTGCTACCTTTAAGGCTATGTGGATATATACTCCAAGGTCCCTCTGTTCCTCCACACCTCAGTATCCTCCCATTTATTGCACCTTGCCTTGTTGCCCCTCCCAAAATGCATTTCCTCAACTTTTCCGGATTGACTTCCATTTACCACTTTTCTGCCTAACTGACCAGTTCATCGATATCTTCCTGCAGTCTAGAGACTCTAGATACTCCAGCCAGGGGAAACAATCTCCCAGCATCTATCCTGTCAATCCCCTTCAGAATCTTGTATGTTTTAATGAGATCACCTCTCATTCTTCTAAACTCCAGAGAGTATTGGCCCAATCTACACAATATCTCATTATAGGACATCCCAGGAATCAATCTAGTGAACCTTTGTTGCATTGCCTCCAGGACAAATATATCTTTGCTTAGATAAAGAGATCAATAGTGTGCACAGTACTCCAGGTGTGGTCTCACCAAGGCCCTGTACAATTGTAGCAAGACTTCCTCACTCTTATACTCTAATCCCCTTGCAATAAAGGCCAACGTGCAATCTGCCTTCCTTATTGCTTGCTAGCTTTCTGTGTTTCTCGCACGAGGACACCCAAATCTCTCTGAACACCAACATTTAAAAGTTTCTCACCATTTAAAACATATTCTGTTTTTCTATTCTTTCTACCAACCTCACAATTCCTGACCTTGTACTCCAACTGCCATGACTGAACGGAAGTGTTCTGAAAACGGTCACCCAATCTGCGTTTGGTCTCCCCAATGTAGAGGAGACCGCATCGTGAGCAGCAAATACAGTATACTAAATTGCAAGAAGCACAAATAAATCACTTTCACCCGGAAGGAGTGTATAACTAGTTTGTTTCCCTTTTTGCTACTCAGTCTGATCCACAAAGTTTCTGGGTTGTCTATACCCAAACTCAAACTGTCCAAGTTACCGGTATATGATCTTTAACATAACCACACTTCTTACTTATACCTTTGGAATTTATATTTTTATTTGGAAATCCATATCTATATCCTAAAGCTACTCTTTATGATTCCTAGTATATCATGTTCCTTAACATAGAGCTCTAGATCCACTATTATTTCATTCAAGCTTCTGGCATTTGTTTACAGGACTTTGAGGCAACCACTTTCTCCAAATCCATTAAAGCAAGTTTATCCTGGTGCTAGAAGCCTCTGCTCTAAGCTCCCCAATGATTCAGTGTGTAATTGCATTGTGTGATTATGTTACTGAATTGATACAGTTCAAGAAGTCCCAAATTTAATCCCGTATCTGTGCTGAGTTGACTATAACAGATGTGAAGGTGGTTTCAGTATTCCTAGGCTAAGGAAGGTAAAATTGACTAGCATTCCTCCTCCTCTCTACAGGCAGCTGTAGGCAGCAATCTCCCTGAAATTATCTCTCTCTGAGCCTGTAGATATTTCAGCCATCCCAGAAATTAGCCTGGAGCGGGCTCTCTGGAGCCAAAATCCCATGCCATCAAATTTGAAAAAGATTGGCTGCTCTGGGATCAGGGGGCAGCTCTCTGCCAGGTCACTTAAATGCAGAACTGATGTCATGGCAGTTGGGGTATGCACATGTGACCTTGTGACTGCCACCCCCCACCCACTGAAACATACACAGCAACAGGCTTTAAAAGAGATTGGGAGACATAGAGCGAGGGTCTCTTTGCCTGCCTGGACTGCATAACAGCCAGTTCCCAGCAGAGGTGCAACCAGATCCAGCCGTTCAGGTCAGCTGAGCGACAGATGCAGCAGGGAAGGCCACAGACAATAGAAGAGTTACCTTGCAACAGAAGAGACAGCAGATTGACCTTATGGTAGGAATGCTCCTGTGCTATTGTTGCCTCCTTTAGTTCGGCAATTTAAATAGGAGGATAGAAAAGTGGGCCAGTCACAAATAATTCTGTATGGAGCTGCGTAGTTACAGGTAGCTCAGGTGTATAGTTGTACCCTCAAACTCATAAACTATCCCTGCCACAGAAACCTGCGGAGCAGGCTCGAGGGGCCGTATGGTCTACTCCTGTTCCTATTTCTTATGTTCTAATAAACGGTCCAAGTGTTTCCAATACTATTTCCATTGGCACCTACTATGTAATATTAGTCTAAGCTGGATGAGCAGTTACATAGTGATGCCCCTCCCCTAAGTGCGTGCACATGTGCGAATGCCAGGTATCAGCAGATCGCGTTTGACTGTGATGATGCAATAGCCTACCGAAGCTCACTGCCCAAGATCACATGGCAAGAGCAGGCAACTGGGCAAGCAACCAGAGGGCTACTGTTGGCCACAGAACTGCTTTGCAGCATGAATCACCATTGAGGAAATGAGGAACAGAGGGACAGCAGGGGAACACGGACTTGAAAACATTCTCTCACAGAACCGTTACTTTGAGGCATCAGATGAATTGCTGAAGAATGTACCATTTAACTTGGCACTACTTTAAACATCTTGAGCTGCATTTATATTACAGAGCTTCTGTATAATATAAAGGCAAAGTTAGACCAATGTAATTTTTCATTCTGGCTCCTTACAGACTGGAAATACAATTGATTTTTAATGGCTTACCTCATGAGAAACCAAACTGGGAACTAATAAAAAATAAATTCCATTTATATAACCTCCCTGCGCATAAAACGTCCCAAAGCACTTTACAACCAATGAGGTACATTTTGAAGTGCAGTCACTGTTGTAATGTAGGAAATGCAACAGAACCCACCAACAGCACAAACCAGAAAGTCTGTTTTTGAGTGATGTTGATTGAAGGATAAATATTATCCAGGGGGAACACCCCTACTCTTTTTCAAAATAGCACCATGAGAACTTTTATGCCCACCTGAGAGGGCAGACTTGGTTTAACATCTTATCTGAAACACAGCACCTCCAACAGTGTAGCACTCCCTCTGCACTGGAGTGTCAGCCTAGATTTTGTGATCAAGTAGGACTTGAACCGACGACCTTCTGACTCAAGAGGCAAGAGGCAAGCGTGTTACCACAGAGCCAATGCTGACACTTTATGCACAAGAAGGGAAATGTGTATCGTTGGCAAGACTCCCGATTCCTTCTGATGACCAGGAGAGTGGGCAGCATGACATTTCAGTCAGTAATGGAATACTGCTCACTTCCATTCACGCACAAACTGTGCCTTGTTACACGCGTTCTTTGCATCTAAGATAAATGTCAATAACAATTGTGTTGGTTTCAAGCAGAACAAAGAACCATTATAAACGCTTAATGCTTCGGTTTTACTCTAAGTACCAGTGTGATACTAGTACCATTTTTTGAAGTGTTATGAACAGTTAGCATGGAATGATGGTGTCTTCTCTCACAGTGCTTGGAATGGGGTTAAGGATCATGAGCTCAGAAGTTCTGAGTAAATGAGACCAAGAAAGAAGAAGGGAAAAATGCCTTAGAAAATGGTGTCTCATTTTTTTAAATTAAAATATTTATGTTTACGCTGTTAGGGCTCAATTTTCCCCAATCCCGTTTTTTGGCGTACTGCAAGAGTTACGCCCATTTTTTTGGCCCCGCCAACTCAAAAAAAAACTTACAAGTTTCCCCGTCTATTTTTTGAATTTGGTGCTGCGCAGTCTGTCCTTTAGCTTCGGGGGGTGGAGCTTAATGTCCACGCCGAAAAAATGATGCCCCCTCTTCTGCGCATGCGCGAAAAAAAAGGACATTTTTGATGTGATTGCTATGGCCGCACATGCCCACTACAGCTCCCGGTGTGCATTCAACCATTTTTAAAGAGCCAATTGTTTGTGAGAACTTTAATTCTCATTGGAAAAATCGGAGCTGCAATATAAGATGCAACGTGGCTCAAGGACCAAGAATTTCTTACAGGATGAAGTGGAGGCACTAGTTACTGTAATTGAGGGCAGATGGCACGAGCTGGACACCAAAAGAAATGAAGAAACACTGGAATCAACTTGCAGAAGATTACTGTGAAATGGTGACCACCCCGAGGTCTGGAGACCAGTGCAAAAAGAAGTGGCAGGACCTTGGTCAAGTAGTTAGTATAAGTAATATTTTCATTTATTCAATGAAATTGTAATTGTAAATGTGATCAGCTGTATATGTCCCACCCAGCAGAAAGACACCCTCTCTAAAAAGTTTATTTTCATCTTTGCAGAGGCACACAACAAAAAGGAAAGAACTCGAACAGGAGGAGGCCCGACAAATCTGCACCCACCGACACCCTTGGAAGAGAGGGTCGCTGCTTTGATGGATCCTGCCTGGAGAAAAGCAACCACCACTGCACAAGCTGGGCCAACACTCGAGGAAGAGGGTAAGTCCTGCAAATTCCACAGTCTGGCTTTCCTAAATGTTAAGTACTACGCGGGCTAGCCATGCTTCGGTTCATGGGGATGTCTCCATCAGCTATGCCTCAGTTGATGCAATGTGCTATCATTTATCATGGTCCTTCAAATGAGCCTGCTGCCTGCACTGTGAGCCTACTCATACCACCCTGCCCCCTCCTCTGCTGCTAACCATTTGTCTGTTCTGTTTTATTTTGCAGAACTTGAGGCCAATCCTGACGAGGCTGAAGCCGATGCAGAAGAAGATTCAGACGAGGACGAGCCTGAAGAGGAGAACATCTTCCAATCCCACCTTCCAGACCAAGAGCATGGGGGTGAGGGGGAGAGGGAGGTGATGGATGAAGCCCCCACTCTTGTACTCACTCTGGAGGAGGTGCAGATGCCGCCCATTGAGGTGCCAGCCCCTTTCCTGAGTGGTACAAGTGTTGTTGGGACATTCCATGTTTTCCCACAGTTCGAGGCTGGGGATTCCACTGGGATGCAGCGAGGCACACCCAGGGCCCCACTGTCCCAGGCTGCAGGTCCCAGTGGGGTGCAGCGAGGCACACCCAGGGCCCCACCGTCCCAGGCTGCGGGTCCCAATGGCATGCAGCGAGCCATACCCCAGGGCCCCACCATCCGAGGCTGCAGGTCCCAGTGGGGTGCAGCGAGGCACACCCAGGGCCCCACCATCCGAGGCTGCAGGTCCCAGTGGGATGCAGCGAGCCACACCCAGGGTGAGGAGGAGAAGGAGAGCTCGACAGCGCTCTCCTGAGGTGCAGGATCTAACTGATGTGGTTCAGATGATGGCAATGAGTGCGGAGAGCATTGATCTTACCCAATCACTCCTGGACACCATCAGTGGGGTGGGTGATGAGGTTTTGGGACTGTCAGGAGAAGTAACAACACTCTCACGAGAAATGGGAACACTGTCCGGGCACATAAGGGAGGGAATGTCTCAGGCAGCTGATGCGCTGTCAGTGAACATGAGGGAGTTGACACACTGTTGGTGAACATGAGGGAGGTCGGAATTAGCCGCTGCAATAAAGGAATACGCCCAGACCCTGCGCCCATTGACAGAATCAACTGCCACTCCCACTCCAATCCCCAGACCAGCCTCTGAAAAGGCCCAAGACAGGCCCTCCACATTACCGCCTGCCACCCCCCCATCAAGAAGTGAGCATTATCCGAGATGCTCGAAAGAATAAGCTTGGTACCAACCCGAGGAACACTGCGCCACCGCCTGCGGGCAGGAGTGGAGTCAACAAGACCAAGCGCAGCGGGCGGTCTTAGAATAAGGTGGAGGAGAGATGGGTGCAGCCTTTCTTTGCTACTGTTGTTGTCATTATTATTATTATTGTTGTTGTAACTGTTCTCAAATTAAAAGTTTTTTGTAAGTTATGTAAATTTACAAGTTTAAATGTTTGTGTGATCTTAAAGTTTTTAAGTGATCTTAGACTTTGTAAGCGATCTTAACTTTGTAAGTGATCTTAACTGAAAACTTTAAAGTTTGATACAAAAAATATTTTTATTAAAGTTAAGTACAAACAAGTGTTTGTTAAACTTTTGAATAAAATATATTTTAAATTATAACTGAATAATTTCCATTATTTGTTCCATTAACACAACACAACATTACGGAACAGGTCCAAACAGTAAACATGGTCCATTTGGAATAGTTGCCGCTGAGCCTTCAGGCAGCAAAGCGTTCACGGATGAGCTGCTGAGGAAGACTCGAGCAATCGTTAAAGGGGCACGATGGCCCGCCCTCCTCCACCGTTGTGCTCCAGATTCAGGTAGTTGCATGGCTTCCTCATCCTCCTCCTCCTCGTCATCTGCATCTTCCTCCTCATCATCAACCACTCTCACCTCAGGTGGGTCTTCTACTACCTGCTGCTGCCTCATGATGTCTAAGTTATGCAACATGCAGCACACAACAGTGAACTGACTGACAATCTCAGAAGAGTATTGCAAGTAGCCTTCAGAATGGTCCAGGCATCGGAAATGCTGTTTCGATGCCAATGGTCGTCTCTATTATGCTGCCCTTCTGGCTGCTGCTGAAACATGGCGTTCTCGCTTAGGATGAATGCATCATGGGTACTGCCAGGGTATCTCGCATCAACTGACATGACACGATGCATGTTGTCACATCCGAGCTGCATTTTAACGGAGTGGAAGCCTTTTCTGTTCCTCTACATCTCAGAATCCTCGAAAGGTGCTCGCAAGTGGTGTGGGTACAATCAATGCAGCCCTGTACCTTTGGGAAGCCAGCAATCCTGTAGAAACCCACAGCCCTTTCATGCATTGCCTGGGTGGTCATGGAGAACTTTAGGTAGTCATTCCTCCGGGCATATAGTGCAGCAGTCACCTGCCAAATGCAAATATGTGTTGCATGTTAAGAAATGGCGCACACATCCCCAGTTGTGGCCTGGAATAATCCAGATGCATAGAATGAAAGTGCAGCTGCAACCTTCACTTCAATTGACAAAGCAATCCTCCTGATGCTTCTAGGTTGCAGGTCTGCTTTTACTAACTCACAGATCTCGGTTACAACTTCATTGCGGAAACGCAGCCTTCTCACACAGTTTGCATCACTCAGGTGCAGGTATGAACGCCTGTTTTGATATACCTGATGTGGGTAAGGCCACCTGCCCATCATCCTACGTGCTCTGAGGTTCCTCATGCAATGACGTTGAATCAATCATCTCGTCCACAGCACCATCATGCAGAAGGCTTGTATGAGATATGGCATTGTCAGTATTGCCCCCATGATTAAATTGGAACTTTGCAAGAAGCTCAAAGTAGCAGGACAAGTTTCTTTGTTCTCCCTCCCCCCAAGGTCGACGCCCTAGTATGGACCACACCCAGGTCTGCGCATGCACAATAGGCCTGCTTAGAATGGGAATTTAGGCATTCAAATGAGGACATTTGGGGCAACCAAGTCTAATGCAATTCTTTAATATTAGATTTTTTTCAAAGTACCACCCCACCACCAACTGAATGTATCCTCACCGGACAGAATCGCTCCCCCGCCCAGATGCAGGGGCTCAGCAAACACCCCCTCCCCCCCACCCCACCGAACACCCCACGCTTCTTTTGATGCTGCTGCAGAGTGTAAGGGTTCTCATCCCTTCAGTTCAGCTTCCACACCGCCCCCCCTCCCCCCACCCCCCTCGGGCTTATTTTGAAGCCGAGCCCCGAGCCCCTGTGTCCGGGCAAGGGAATGATTCTGCCGGCCGACGCTCCAACCCTCGAGCCCGGTTTGGAGACGTTCAGTGGTGGTATGGCACTTTTTTAAAAATCCAAAATTAAAGAATTGCATTAAACTTCCATTTTCTGCATTTTAAGTTTGAAAAAATTAAGCTTCATGATGCATATTTAATGTGTTCTTGACTCCCTCCAATACTTCACCTAAAAACAATGGCGTCTTTCTGCACCGATTTTTTTATGTGCGCTGGTTTTTCTTAAGTGCCCAGAAGGTTTTTTGGAAGTGGTCACATGTGCCATGCTAGGAAAAATGTAAGTTGGCCAAACTTGCATAAATGTGAAAAACTGGAGCAGACATCAGGTTACGCCCCCTATGACGCAAAAAAAAGTAACCTAAAAAAACTCGTAATTAAATGAGCACAATCTTTGGGGAAACTTGGATATTTTAATTTAGGCCAAAAAATGTGGCGCGTGCCAAATAAATGGTGCAGATAACTGGAGAATGTTAAACAGTTAATCATTGGGTTTAAATTTGAATTCTAAAGTTAATGGCATTAATCTGACATAATCTTTAAATTGTTTTTGGTTTCAAGAATGAATTTGTCAAGTAAAATTATTTTTTATTGGAGGGTTGAGTAAACCAATACAATATAACCGATGACTACTCCAGTTCTGCTGGTGCATGGGGAAGCCTTATATTAACGTTGATTGGAGGTCAACATGAAACACAAAAGGTTAGTATGCAGGTACAGCAAGTGATCAGGAAGCCCAATGGAAGCTTGGCCTTTATTGCAAAGGGGATGGAGTATAAAAGCAGGGAAGTCTTGCTACAGTTGTATAGGGTATTGGTGAGGCCACACCTGGAATACTGCGTGCAGTTTTGGTTTCCATATTAACGAAAGGATATACTTGCTTTGGAGGCAGTTCAAAGAAGGTTCACAAGGTTGATTCCAGAGATGAGGGAGTTGACTTATGAGGAAAGGTTGAGCAGGTTATTGGAATTCAGAAGAATAAGAGGTGATCTTATCGAAACGTATAAGATTATGAGGGGGCTTGACAAGGTGGATGCAGAGAGGATGTTTCCACTGATAGGGGAGACTAGAACTCGAGGGCATAATCTTAGAATAAGGGGCCGCCCATTTAAAACTGAGATGAGGAGAAATTTCTTCTCTCAGAGGGTTGTGGATCTCTGGAATTTGCTGCCTCAGAGAGCTGTGGAAGCTGGGACATTGAATAAATTTAAGATAGAAATAGACAATTTCTTAAACAATAAGGGAATAAGGATTATGGATAACGGGCAGGGAAGTGGACATGAGTCCATGATCAGATCAGCCATGATCTTATTAAATGGCGGAGCAGGTTTGAGGGGTCATATGGCCTACTCCTGCTCCTATTTCTTATGTTCTTATGTAAACAGAGAGAGCATTTAGCAGTGCATAATAATGGCATTCTTGCACCCGTCTACTGTAGGTAGCATAATTTGAATTCTATCATTAGTGTACTAGAAATGACATCAACAGGAGCAATAACTTTCAATCATATAGCTTCTTCACGTAACAAAGCACCCCAAAGTGGCTTAGAGCGGGAGCAATGTACAACAAATAGGAAATGGAGAGGTAAGGTGAGGTGATAGAAGGCACAATCAAAAAGATAGCTTTTTAAATGAATTCAGAATTGGTCTCTAAAAAGAATCAAGAGTGACCTGGGGTGACTCACCATCCAATTGCTCCTACCGCCCTGTGGGTAAGTTACTCATGGCTTCACCTTGCCAGTGTAAGCTTCTTGGGCTTGATACCAACTTGGTTGCAAATATTCTTTCTTGAGTTTGACTGAGTCTTGACACACTCAATGTCTTAAGCAATAGTCTTAAGCAATACAGAGAAATAATAGTTATTACCCGCTTTCGCTCTGGATAGAGAACATAACCTTCACTGATTCTTTTGTTCTTGTCTCTCTACGAATTGTGAAGGAAAGCTTAATATCTTTATTGGGCTCTAGGCACAAACAGCCATCCCTTAAAAGGAGTTGCTTTTCAGATTCATAACTGATCTCCTGCTCATTATCTTGTTTGTTTGTGATATAGGTTTTGAGTATAAGGCGAGGCACACTGTTTTGTCCTTGTACAAGACTTTAGTCAGGCCACACCTGGAATACTGTGTCCAGTTTTGGTCTCATCACATGGTGGGTGATATTGAGGCTCTGGAAAGGGTGCAGAAGAGGGCCACTAGACTAATACCAAGTCTAACGCATCTTAGTTATCAAGATAGGTTAAAATAATTGGGATTCTTTACCTTGGAGCAGCGTAGACTTAGGGGGATATGATTGCGGTTTCTAAGATAATGAAGGGTATAGACAGTGTTCCAGCTGGCGGTTTATTTCAACTAAATAGGTTAGGCAGGACCGGGGACACAAATTTAAGTTGTATAAGGCTAGATTTAGGTTAGATGTCAGGAGGTGGTTCTTTTCACAGAGAATAGGCTGTCCTCTCATCTGATGGATGCAGACTCACTGATCTCCTTCAAGCAAAAGCTGGATTTGTTTCTGGCTGCGGCGGAAATGAACTCTTACAGAAGGTAGGTACTGCAGGGAATTTAATGACCAGAGTGATCTCCTGGACTAGTTTCGATCGCCTAGATGGGTCGAAAAGGAATTTTCCAGATTTTTCCCCCCAAATTGGCCAGGTTCATTTATGTGTTTTTTTGCCTCTCCCAGGAGATCACATGGTTTGGGGTGGGGTGGAGTGTATAAGTTGTGATACACAAGGTGGGACAGGCTCGATGGACCAGGTGGTCTTTAGCTGTCCGTCATTGTTCATATGTTCGTATGTTACCCTCTTACCTGGGAGACCATTGACCCCTTACTTAGTGTTCCTTGCTCACCAAAGACTTCTTGCTGACAAAGCTTTTTCTGGATAAATGTCAGCCATACCCGGAAGAATTCTGGGAAGAACAACTTGATCATTTTATTATTTCTAGCTACAGTACAAGTCTACAAGCCAGTTATAAGTGAAAAAAAAGAACCTTAAAAATATGAGATTAAACCAAATCATAATCCTACATACATATCTATGTATATAAGAATAGGGCATCTTACACCAGTGTGACCAACATGTTTTACAGCCTGGGGAATTGTGTGAGGAATCCATGTCCTATGCTGTCTTGCACAGTAAAGTGGAGCATCAACATGTTTTGCCACTGTACGTCTGCTAGGCTCAAGTCTGATTGCTAAAACCCATTTGAGAGGTGCAGCCAAGTATAGGGAGTTGGGGGAGGTCTCAAGTGCAATTCTAGGATTTGTTGCAGGAGAAAAGGGGGTCACAAGCCATGCCAAAATAATTTAAAAGAAGGATTTATTTAATGACCACCGGACATCTCAAAGTACTTTACAGCCAATGAAGTACTTTTGGAGTGTCATCATCATAGACCTGGAAACATAGAAAATAGGTGCAGGAGTAGGCCATTCAGCCCTTCGAGCCTGCACCACCATTCAATAAGATCATGGCTGATCATTCACCTCAGTACCCCTTTCCATACCCCATGATCCCCTTAGCCGTAAGGGCCATATCTAACTCCCTCTTGAATATATCCAATGAACTGGCATCAACAACTCTTTGTGGCAGGGAATTCCACAGGTTAACAACACTCTGAGTGAAGAAGTTTCTCCTCATCTCAGTCCTAAATGGCCTACCCCTTATCCTAAGACTGTGTCCCCTGGTTCTGGACTTCCCCAACATCGGGAACAATCTACCCGCATCTAACCTGTCCCGTCCCGTCAGAATCTTGTATGTCTCTATGAGATCCCTTCTCATCCTTCTAAACTCTAATGTATAAAGGCGCAGTTGATCCAGTCTCTCCAAATATGTCAGTCCGGCCATCCCGGGAATCAGTCTGGTGAACCTTCGCTGCGCTCCCTCAATAGCAAGAACGTCTTTCCTCAGAAAGGAGACCAAAGTTGAACACAATATTCCAGGTAAGGCCTCACCAAGGCCCTGTACAACTGCAGGAAGACGTCCCTGCTCCTATACTCAAATCCCCTAGCTATGAAGGCCAACATACCATTTGCCGCCTTTACCGCCTATTGCACCTGTATGCCAACTTTCAATGACTGATGAACCATGACACCCAGGTCTCGTTGCACCTCCCCTTTTACTAATCTGCCGCCATTCAGATAATATTCTGTCTTCGCGCTTTTGCCCCCAAAGTGGATAACCTCACATTTATCCACATTATACTGTATCTGCCATGCATTTGCCCACTCACCTAACCTAAGTCACCCTGCAGCCTCTTAGCGTCCCCCTCACAGCTCACACTGCCACCTGGTTTAGTGTCATCTGCAAACTTGGAGATATTACACTCAATTCCTTCATCCAAATCATTGATGTATATTGTAAAGAGCTGGGGTCCCAGCACTGAGCCCTGCGGCACTCCACTAGTCACTGCCTGACATTCTGAAAAGGACCCGTTTATCCCAACTCTCTGCTTCCTGTCTGCTAACCAGTTCTCTATCCACATAAGAACATAAGAACATAAGAATTAGGAACAGGAGTAGGCCATCTCGCCCCTCGAGCCTGCTCCGCCATTCAACAAGATCATGGCTGATCTGGCCGTGGACTCAGCTCCACTTACCTGCCCGCTCCCCATAACCCTTAATTCCCTTATTGGTTAAAAATCTATCCATCTGTGACTTGAATACATTCAATGAGCTAGCCTCAGCTGCTTCCTTGGCTAGAGAATTCCACAGATTCACAACCCTCTGGGAGAAGAAATTCCTTCTCAACTCGGTTTTAAATTGGCTCCCCTGTATTTTGAGGCTGTGCCCCCTAGTTCTAGTCTCCCCGACCAGTGGAAACAACCTCTCTGCCTCTATCTTGTCTATCCCTTTCATTATTTTAAATGTTTCTATAAGATCATCCCTCATCCTTCTGAACTCCAACGAGTAAAGACCCAGTCTACTCAATCTATCATCATAAGGTAACCCCCTCATCTCCGGAATCAGCCTAGTGAATCGTCTCTGTACCCCCTCCAAAGCTAGTATATCCTTCCTTAAGTAAGGTGACCAAAACTGCACGCAGTACTCCAGGTGCGGCCTCACCAATACCCTATACAGTTGCAGAAGGACCTCCCTGCTTTTGTACTCCATTCCTCTCGCAATGAAGGCCAACATTCCATTCACCTTCCTGATTACCTGCTGCACCTGCAAACTAACTTTTTGGTTATCATAGGTCCCTTGAATCGAGGATGACTTGCTTCCATGTCAAAAAGTTCACAGGTGTTTCAATTCCAGGTCCCGAACTAAGTCTTGAAGGGTGGAAGATGCCTGTGCGTGGATTTTTTTGAATGTGTGGTGGCCTTTGCACACCAGCCACCACACGGGCTTGACAGAGCTAGTCTTGGTCCAATGGCAAGGATTAACCAAGACAATTGGAGTCACTGTTGCAATGTAGGAAACGCGGCAGCCAATTTGCGCACAAGCAAGTTCCCACAAACAGCCATGTGATAATGACCAGATAGCCTGTTTTTATTTTGTTTTGTTGATTAAGGGATAAATATTGGCCAGGACACCAAATAACTACCCTGCACTTCTTTAAAATACTGCCATCGGATCTTTTACGTCCACCTGAGAGAGTAGGCTGGGCCTCGGTTTAATATCTCATCCGAAAAACAGAATCTCCAACAGTGCAGTGATCCCTCAGCACTGCACTAGAGTGTCAGCCTAGATTTTTTTTGTGGTCAAGTTTCTGGAGTGGAACTTGAACCCACAACCTTCTGACTCAGAGGCAAGAGTGCTACCCACTGAGCCACAGCTGACATGTAGTGGCACATCCCTTTCTTCTCATCAGTGGTTATGCCTATGCTCCACTTACATTATGATGTCACCACGAGAGGCAGTCCTGTTTTCAGAAGCAAATCTGTACTATATACAAGTCGGTGTAGCTGCTTACAAAAGCACCACTGAGCCAGGTGGTTTCGTTCTCTGCTGCAGGGGACAAAGTAAATGATCACCACAGGTGATGTTGGGGATGCCGGCACTACCATGTTGTTTAGAATGCATGTCAGCTGAGCTCACTGCCCACCAGACCAGCAACGTGGTTTCATTTCCTTCTGGCCTTCTGGTCTGCGAAGAGAATCGCAAAGATATACAGCCAGCAAGATTCACTGCCATGGCTGTTCCGACTCAGCTCCATAGTACAAATGGAACGAGTCTGTAGCCACACCATATTGTTGACCACACCACTGAAAGCAGTTGTGTAATGTATGGAGTACTCATTTTTTTTATCTTCTGATGCTTGTGTACAACAACATCAACAACCTATATTTATATAACGCCTTCAACGTTATAAGACATCCCAAACAACTTCACAGGAGCGTTATCAAACAAAATTTGACACCGAGCCACATAAGGAGATATTAGGGCAGATGACAGAGGTAGGTTTTAAAAAGCATCTCAAAGGAGGAAAGAGAGGTAGAGAGGCAGAGAGGGAACTCCAGACCTTAGGGCCATGGAAACTGAAGGCATAGCCGCCAATGGTTGAGCGATAATAATCAGGGATGTTCAAGAGGCCAGAATTGGAGGTGGGTTGTAGGGCTGGAGGAGATTAGAATTATGGGGTGGGGCGAGGCCATGGAGTTATTTGAAAACGAGGATGAGAATTTTTAAATCGAGGCATTGCTTAACTAGGAGCCAATGTAGGTCAGCGAGAACAAGGGTGATGGGTGAACGGAACTTGGTGCGAGTTGGGACACAGGCTGCAGAAATTTGGTTGACCTCAAATTTACAGAGGGTCGTATGTGGACGGCCAGCCAGAATGTGTTGGAATAGTCAAATCTAGAGGTAACAAAGGCATGGATGAGGGTTTCAGCAGGAGATGAGCTGAGGCAGAGGGAGAGTGGGAGTATGTTACGGAGGTGGAAATAGGTGGTGTTAGTGATGGCGCGGATATGTGATCAGAAGCTATGTTCCCTCTAATTTTTTGTTGGCCAGCACGGCCCCTTAACAGGCTGCGCGGGCCATTCAAAATTCCACACAGGTGCGTTTTTTTCTATTTAAAAGCCGGCTCACCGGCTGCATGGGACCTTCAGAGTGCTGTGCGGCCATGCAACTTAAAGGGAGCATTGTTCAGAAACTCATCCCGGGGTCAAAGGTCACCAAGGTTGCAAACAGGCTGGTTCCGCCTCAGGGAGAGAGATGGAGTCAGTTGCTAGGGAACGGAGTTTGTGGTGGGGACTGAAGACAATGGCTTTGGTCTTTGCAATATTTAGTTGGATTAAATTTTTGTTCATCCCATACTGGATGTCGGGCAAGCAGTCTGACAATTTGGAGACAGTGGAGGGGTCGAGAGAGGTGATGGTGAGGTAGAACTGTGTGTTGTCAGCATACATGTGGAAACTGATGCTGTGTTTTCGGATGATGTCGCCGAAGGGCAGCATGTAGATAAGAAATAGGAGAGGGTCGAGGATAAATCCTTGGGGGACACCAGAGGTAACGGTGTGGGAGCAGGAAGAGAAGCCATTGCAGGTGATTCCCTAGCTAAGACTGGATAGATAATAGAACCAGGCTAGTGCAATCCCACCCAGCTGGATGACGGAGGTGAGGCATGGAAGGAGGATGGTGTGGTCAACAGTGTCAAAGGCTGCCGAGAGATCGAGAAGGGTGAGGAGGGATAGTTTACCATTGTCACAGTTACATAGGATATAATTTGTGACTAAGATAAGAGCCATTTCGGTACTGTGTCAGGAACAAAAACCTGATTGGAGAGATTCAAACATGGAGATCTAGGAAAGATGGACACGGATTTGGGAGATGCCAGCACGTTCAAGAACTTTGGAGAGGAAAGGAAGGTTGGAGAGTGCATGGGAGTTTCCAAGTACAGATGGGTCAAGCGTGTTTCTTTGAGAGGGATGATGACGGCAGATTTGAAGGAGAGGGGGCCAGTACCTGAGGAGAGGGAACCTTCAACAATATCAACAAAATGGGAGCCAGGATCGGAGGTTGGGTGATCAGCAATTTAGTGGGAATAGGGTCGAGGGAGCAGGAGATGGGTATCAGGGACAAAATGCAAATAACAAATTACTATGAAGAAAGGAAAACTTCATGAAAGGGAAAGCAACTTAATACTACACTATTTCCCACCCCAATTTTAAATTGCAGGCAGCAGGGACACCCATCCGAAACTGATGAAGTCCTTTTAAAATATACAGATCGAGCTCCGATGATGTCATTGGGGCCCAATATGTGATTTTAAGCTAAGGCCTGAGCAGAGGAACAATGGTGGCTTCCCCACCAGGCTAAACCTGCCAGGATATAAGTCGAGGGCCAGAAATGACCCATTATCTGAGGAGTGGTGAATGGAACTGAACACTGTGCAATCATCAGCGAACATCTCCACTTCTGACCTTACGATGGAGGGAAGGTCATTGATGAAGCAGCTGCAGATGGTTGGGCATAGGACACTGCCCTGAGGAACTCTTACGGCAATGTCCTGGGGCTGAGATGATAGACCTCCAACAACCATAACTATCTTCCTTTGTGCTGGGTATGACTCCAGCTAGAGGAGAGTGTTCCCCCTGATTCCCATTGACTTAAATTTTACTCGGGCTCCTTGATGTCAAACTCAGTTAAATGCTGCCTTGATGTCAAGGACAGTCATTCTCACCTCAACTCTGGAATTCAGCTCTTTTGTCTATGTTTGGACCAAGTGCTGCTTGATGGCACTGTCAATGACACCTTCCATCACTTTGTTGATGATTGAGAGTAGACTGATGGGGCGGTTATTGGGCCGGATTGGATTTGTCCTGCTTTTTGTGGACAGTACATACCTGGGCAATTTTCCACATTATCGGGTAGATGCCAGTGTTGTATCTGTTGGAACAGCTTGGCTAGTGGCCCGGCGAACTCTGGAGCACATGTCTTCAACACGACAGCTAAGATGTTGTTGGGGCCCATAGCCTGTGCTATATCCAGTGCGCTCAGCCGTTTCTTGATATCACGTGGAGTGAACCCAATTGCCTGATGAAGCCATGACTGGGCTTCTGTGATGGTGGGGCCCTCAGGCGGAGGCTGATATGATATGTCCACACGGCACTTCTGGCTGAAGATGGTTGCAAACGCTTCAGTCTTGACTTTTGCACTCGCGTGCTCGGCTCCATCATCATTGAGGATGGGGATATTCATGGAGCCTCCTCCTCCTGTTAGTTGTTTAATGGTCCACTACCATTCACGACTGGATGTGGTAGGACTGCAGAGTTTTGATCTGATCTGTTGATTGTGGGATTGCTTAGCTCTGTCTATAGCATGCTGCTTCTGCTGTTTAGTCCTGTGTTGCAGCTGTGCCAGGTCGGGACCTCATATTTAGGTACGCCCGGTACTGTTCCTGGCATTCCCTTCTGCACACCTCATTGAACCAGGGTTATTCCCCTGGCTTGATGTTAATGGTAGAGTGAGGGATGCGCTGGGCCATGAAGTTACAGATTGTGGTGAAATACAATTCTGCTGCTGGCACACAGCACCTCATGGATGGCCAGTTTTAAGCAGCTGAATCTGTTCTGAATCTATCCCATTTAGCACGGTGGTAGTGCCACACAACACGATGAATGATGTCTTCAGAGTGAAGATGGGACTTTGTCTCCACAAGAACTGTGTGGTGGTCACTGCTACCAGTGCTATCATGGGCAGATGCATCTTCGACAGGTAGATTGGGGAGGACGATGTCAAGTAGGTTTTTCCCTTGTGTTGGTTCCCTCACCACCTGTCGCAGGCCCAGTCTGGCAGCTATATTCCTCAGGACTCAGCTAGTTCGGTCAGTAGTGATGCTACTGAGCCACTCTAGGTGATGGACATTGAAGTCCCCCCACCCAGAGTACATTCTGTGCCCTTGCTACCGTCAGTGCTTCTTCCAAGTGGTGTTCAACATGGAGGAGTACTGATGCATCAGCTGAGGGAGGGCAGTAGGTGGTAATCAGCAGGGGGTTTCCTTGCCCATGCTTGACCTGAAACCATGAGACCTCATGGGGTCCGGAGTCAATGTTGAGAACTCCCTGGGCCACTCCCTCCCGACTGTATACCACCTCTGGTGGGTCTGTCCTGCTGATGGGACAGGACATACCCAGGGATGGTGATGGGCATTGGCAGAAAGGTATGATTCTGTGAGTATGACTATGTCAGACTGTTGCTTGACTAGCCTGAGGGACAGCTCTCCCAATTTTGACAGATGTTACTGAGGAGGACTTTGCAGAGTCAACTGGGCTGGGTTTGCTGCTGTTATATCCAAAGCTGGTACCTAGATCGATGCTGGGTGATCTGTCCGGTTTTATTCTTATTATTGTTTTTTTAAAGCATGTTGTTACAACTGTCGCTTGCTGAGCCATTTAAGAATCAGCCGCATTGTTGTAGGCCTGAAGTCACATAGAGGCCAGACCAGGTAAGGACAGCAGATTTCATTCCCTAAAGGTTTTATTGACAATCCGATAGTTTCATGGTCACTATTACTGATTTATTTAATTAACTTGATTTAAATTCCCCAGCTGCCATGGTGGGATTGTAACTCACATCTTGGGATCATTAGTCCAGGCCTCTGGATTGCTAGTCCAGTAACATAACCGCTATACTATCATGGGAACGGCAGCATAGCGGCGTTGTTACTGGACTAGTAATCCAGTGATCCACAGACATGAGTTCAAATCCACCATGGCAGCTGTAGAATTTAAATTCAATTAAAAAAAATCTAGAATTATAAGCTAGTATCAGCAATGGTGAGCATGAAACTACCGACTGTTGTAAAAACCTATCTAGTCGTCCTTTAGGGAAGGAAATCTGCTGTCCTTTCCTGGTCTGGCCTATACGTGACTCCAGACCTACAGCAATGTGGTTGACTCTAAACTACCCTCTGAAATAGCCTTGCAAGCCATTCAGTTGTATTCAAGAAGGCAGCTTATCACCACCTTCTCGAGGGCAATTCAGGATGGGCAATAAATGCCTCCCTTGGCAGCGACGCCCACATCCTATGAATAAATAAATTAAAATTCCTGATGTCAAAGAGTACAATTTTTTCCTAACCTTTCCTCATAACTCAGACCTCAGGAAAAATTTACTGTTGACAAGCAGGATTGAGAACCTTGGCAGAAAAGTGCCTTCTCTTGCTGAAAGGCAACTAGTTCCACAAGATGTTTAATTATCTTACTAGGACAATCGAGGATAAGAAGAGTTGGCCACACCTGCCAAGAATGCACTGTAGTAGGCATGTTTGCCACTTAACATCCGCTCCCAATGTTGAAGTGCTTCCACGGCTTATCATAACTCAGCAGTTGCACAAGGATCTTTAGAGCCCCAGTCTTCACCTGTTCCTTTACTCACAGCATTGCATGGACTCTAACAGAAGTCTCACTTAGTATGTAATTGCTTGATTCATGTATGAGGCATCACCATATTTTAGTCTGCTTGCTAATACCTGGGTTAGACTATATCTCTTGGCAATCATGGCATTCTGAACAAGTGGAAATTCAGGAGGGGTGGATGCCCTGGGCCTCTTGTGGTGCTTGGCCAGCCGACTCTCATTTCTTCTTCCTCCAAAACATAAGATATAGAGGTAGGCCCAATGGGATACTCATTGTGGCCTTGTAATAATGAGCAGGGCCAGAAATAGGAACTTCACAGTGGAAGGCACAAAGGTACGTGTGGAACCAGGACTCAGGAACAAAAAAACAAAATAACGCTAAGAAAAACAGATCAGAAACATAGTTCTTGCAATTCTGGATATAAAGATGTGATTAACATCCTGTGTAAATGAGGTGGTTGTCCATGAGGGTCCTGATGTTCCAGATCCCGAACTTCATTTTAAAGGGTGGAAGATGCCTGTACGTGAATTCTTTTAACGTGGGGTGGTTGTTGCACACCAGCTACCACACGAACTTGACAGAGCATGGTCTTGGTCCAATGGCAAGGGGATCCAAGACGATTGAAGACCAGGCTCTGCTGCATGGATCTAGTACACACACACGCACACATATTCCTACTGACCCCGTCCCTCCCTCCCTCATGTCCTCTCTCCCTGCTTTACCGCGACAGAACGGAACGTCGTACTGCTATCGTTGCCTGGGAAGTCAGATGCTACGACATCGCCGCCCTGAGCGAAACCCGGTGGGCAGGAGAAAGTCAGCTTAAGGAACAAGGTGGTGGATACATCTTCTTCTGGAAAGGCAAACCAGAAGAAGAACGCTGTCTTCATGGGGTTGGCTTTGCCATCAAAAGTGAGCTAGTTTGGCGCATGATGATGATATGATGATGATCATTAGAGATTCTCCCTGCGGGATAAACGACGGCCTCCTGATCCTTTGGCTCACCCAAACCTGGAACTAGTATGCCTTGATCGTCATGCTTCCTCCTCCAGCACTACAACCATCCTCCAACTCTGTGTTCCTCCAACACTGGCCTCTTGTGCATTTCCCACAACCTTTGCCCCACCATTGGTGGCCGTGCCTTCAGCCCTCTCGGCCCCAAGCTCTGGAATCTGCTCCCCAAAACTCTTCACCTCTCTCTTCTCTTTGAAGATTCTGCTTGAAACCTACTTCTTTGAACTAGCGTTTGGTCACCTGTCCTAATAACTCCTTTTTTGGCTCGGTGGCAATTTTTTGTTGGATTACGCTCCTATTAAACACTTTAGGATGTTTTACGTTAAAGGCACTATATAAATGCAAGTTGTTGTTGTAAAATAAAGAATTTGCTTTTATATAGCACCATTCACAACCTTAGGACACCCTTAAGCATTTCATAGCTAATTACATTGTTTTAATGTGGAGCATAAGCACAGGCTTGTGGGGCCAAATGGCTTGTTTCTTTACTGTACATTCTGCATAATAGCGTATGTGTTTCTACCTGCAGACGTCTTTCCCAGCCAAACCTAGGGCACATGGTGTTAGGGCGATTTCTCACGTGGCGGAGGAAACTTATCATAGACTGAGGCCTGACGCCAAATTCAGTTCTGGTGAAGGGTCATCGACCCGGAACGTTCATTTCATTTCATTCCTCTTTCCTTGAGAGATACTGAGTATTTATCTCAACAGAGGGACAGGTTTGGGGTTGAACGCCATGTTTCCGCGTTGTAATTTCAATGTAATTCTTTGTAATTTATCAAGCCAGTGTGATCTCCCCCTCCCCTCCTCAAAATCTTTATTCTCTGGGGTGCCGCCCACTGGCACATTTTGTCTTGCTCTTTCTGAAGTTAGCTGCTTCAGTGGCTGCACCTCCCCCTCGTTCCGCCCCCGCCGAATTTCGCATCATCTGTGAATTTCACACATATGATACAGAATCTATCTTCAATCGCACGCACGCTTTATGTGTTTTTATATTGGGCTCTGAAAATTTGGGAACCTGCCAAACTTCTCTCTCTCTCTCTCTCTCTCTTCCCCCTGGAGACA
>NW_027254900.1:62998-130498 GCF_044704955.1 Pristiophorus japonicus
CCCCCTTTGAAGAAAAAATTCTGTTCTAAACTAGAACTATTCTACCTGACTAGAACTGCAGAAAAAAAAATGTGGAGAATTGCGATTTCTAAAAATAGTCCGTTCTCTACCAGTTGCTCCTAAAAATCAGGCGCGAATCATGTGGAAACTTGGGCCCTATATTACTGACGTATTCGTCACAGTATGATCTGGGAGGAAAGAAAACCTTATTTATTTTTTTTAAATCCCACTGTGTGTAAATATGCATATTCCCTCACTCACTAATCTGCTTAATTTTAGATCATTTATCTATTCATCAATTAAACAACCAGTCATCTATTTTGTGCTAGTCTTGGAGTTCTTGCAGCTCAGGGTCTTAAGTAGCTATTTAGCTGCTTGTAAAGTGTTAAAGAATCTGTTCAAAATCCTTCATGACTGACTTAAAAAATTGCTAATTAATTGATATTGGACAACATGACGCACAGTAAAATTGAACACACTTATCATTTTGTGTGCCTCATAAAAAAGGCTACAAAAAAACATTATCTCTTGTTGAAAACAAGCTCAATGTCATCCAATATTAGGGCAGAAATTGTGATGCATTACTGCTACCGTGAGTCTCACTAGATGTGACTGTGGGATGCAGAATCAGGGCTGCAGTGTTATAGCCCTATCTATCTTTGCTTAGTGCTCACGTCTAGTGAGAATCTGGGTGAGCAGCAGAGCCTTGCAATAAAGGGCGCAGATGTGAATGGATGTGGCGGACAACTGGTTTAGCCATTCACGGCCAGATCTGGTTCGAACACATAAAACATAATCGGCTCCTACTCTGGTCTACAAAAATTGCTCACTATTCCAAGATCATTCTGGAATTCAAAAATAACCCCAGGCTGCTATTCCCCCCTGCTGACCATCTCCTTAAACCCCTCTCCCCTGTCTCCACCACACTCACCTCCAACAAGTGTGAGGAGCTCATGGACTTCTTTGTCTTAAAGATTGAGACCATCCGATTAGTTGCCTCTGCGAGTTCCCTTCCTTCACCTAGCCCACAGGGCCAAACTTCATCTGAGGCTCCCACCTGTCCTCGCCCTAAACTCACATCTTTCTCTAATTTCTCGAGAGGCAGCGGCCTACAAAGGCTCAGCAGTCGGGGAGTTCGTGAGAGGCGGGAGTTCGTCGAGAGGTCAGCGGCCTACAAAGGCTCAGCAGTCGAGGAGTTCGTGAGAGGCGGGAGTTCGTGAGAGGCGGGAGTTCGTCGCGAGGCAGCGGCCTACAAAGGCTCAGCAATCGCGCAGTCCGGGGAGTTCGTCGAGAGGTCAGCGGCCTACAAAGGCTCAGCAGTCGGGGAGTTCGTGAGAGGCCCAGCCGGTGCAGCTGCAGCAGGGAGGCAAAAAAGAAGTAGAAAGAAATTGAAAGGTGACGTCACAGCCAAGGGGGTAAGTGATTGCCTGGTGATTGGTGAGTAGTTTTTCTTTTTCTTTTCTATATCAGTAAGTAACCTTTTAGCATTGTTGTTGCCAATTTAAGTGTATCTAAGGGTTAAGTCATGGCAGGACAGCTCAGACATGTGTTATGCTCCTCCTGTACTATGTGGGATGTCAGGGACGCTTCCGGTGTCCCTGACGACTACGTGTACAGAAAGTGCATCCGCCTGCAGCTCCTGACGGACCGCATTGCAGCACTGGAGCTGCGGGTGGATTCACTCTGGAGCATCTACGATGCTGAGAATGACGTGAATAGCATGTTTAGCGAGTTGGTCTTACCGCAGGTAAAGGTTACACAGCCAGATAGGGGATGGATGACCAACAGGAAGAGCAGTGCAAGGAAGGTAGTGCAGGGGTCCCCTGCGGTCATCCCCCTGCAAAACAGATACACCGCTTTAGGTAATGTTGAGGGGGATGACTCATCAGGGGAGGGCAGCAGCAGCCAAGTTCCTGGCACCATGTGTGGCTCTGCTGCACAGGAGGGCAGGAAAAAGAGTGGGAGAACTATAGTGATAGGGGATTCAATTGTAAGGGGAATAGATATATGTTTCTGCGGCCGCAACCGAGACTCCAGGCTGGTATGTTGCCTCCCTGGTGCAAGGATCAAGGATGTCTCGGAGCGGGTGCAGGGCATTCTGAAAAGGGAGGGTGAACAGCCAGTTGTCGTGGTGCATATAGGTACCAAGGATATAGGTAAAAAACAGGATGAGGTCCTACAAGACGAATTTAGGGAGCTATGAGCTAAATTTAAAAAGTAGGACCTCAAAAGTAGTAACCTCAGGATTGCTACCAGTGCCACGTGCTAGTCAGAGTAGGAATCGCAGGATAGCTCAGATGAATATATGGCTTGAGGAGTGGTGCACAAGGGAGGGATTCAATTCCTGAGACATTGGAACCGGCTCTGGGGGAGGTGGGACCAGTACAAACAGGACGGTCTGCACCTGGGCAGGACCAGAACCAATGTCCTAGGGAGAGTGTTTGCTAGTGCTGTTGGGGAGGAGTTAAACTAACATGGCAGGGTGATGGGAACCTATGCAGGGAGACAGAGGGAAGTAGAATGGGGGCAGAAGCAAAAGATAGAAAGAAGAAAAATAAAAGTGGAGGGCAGAGAAACCTAAGGCAAAAAGCAAAAAGGGCCACATTACACCAAAATTCTAAAGAGGCAAAGTGTGTTAGAAAGACAAGCCTGAAGGCTTTGTGCCTCAATGCGAGGAGTATTCGGAATAAACTGGACGAATTAACTGCGCAGATAGCAGTTAACGGGTATGATGTAATTGGCATCACGGAGACATGGCTCCAGGGTGACCAAGGCTGGGAACTCAACATCCAGGGGTATTCAACGTTTAGGAAGGATAGGCAGAAAGGAAAAGGAGGCGGGGTGGCATTGCTGGTTAAAGAGGAAATTAATACAATAGTAAGAAAGGACATTAGCCTGGATGATGTGGAATCAGTATGGGTAGAGCTACGGAATACCAAGGGGCAGAAAACGCTATTGGGAGTTGTATACAGACCACCAAACAGTGGTAGTAAGGTTGGGGACAGCATCAAACAAGAAATTAGGGATGCATGCAATAAAGGTACAGCAGTTATCATGGGTGACTTTAATCTATATATTGATTGGGCTAACCAAACTGGTAGCAATGTGGTGGAGGAGGATTTCCTGGAGTGTATTAGGGATGGTTTTCTAGACCAATATGTCGAGGAACCAACTAGAGGGCTGGCCGTCCTAGACTGGGTGATGTGTAATGAGAAAGGACTAATTAGCAATCTTGTTGTGCGAGGCCCCTTGGGGAAGAGTGACCATAACATGGTAGAATTCTTTATTAAGATGGAGAGTGACACAGTTAATTCAGAGACTAGGGTCCTGAACTTAAGGAAAGGTAACTTCGATGGTTTGAGGCGTGAATTGGCTAGAATAGACTGGCAAATGTTACTTAAAGGGTTGACGGTGGATAGGCAACGACTAACATTTAAAGATCACATGGATGAACTTCAGCAATTGTACATCCCTGTCTGGAGTAAAAATAAAACAGGGAAGGTGGCTCAACCGTGACTAACAAGGGAAATTAAGGATAGTGTTAAATCCAAGGAAGAGGCATATAAATTGGCCAGAAAAAGCAACAAACCTGAGGACTGGGAGAAATTTAGAATTCAGCAGAGGAGGACAATGGGTTTAATTAAGAGGGGAAAATAGAGTGTGAGAAGAAGCTTGCCGGGAACATAAAAACTGACTGCAAAAGCTTCTATAGATATGTGAAGAGAAAAAGATTAGTGAAGACAAACGTAGGTCCCTTGCAGTCAGATTCAGGTGAATTTATAATGAGGAACAAAGAAATGGCAGACCAATTGAACAAATACTTTGGTTCTGTCTTCACGAAGGAAGACACAAATAACCTTCCGGAAGTACTAGGGGACCGAGGGCCTAGTGAGAAGGAAGAATTAAAGGATATCTTTATTCGGCGGGAAATTGTGTTGGGGAAATTGATGGGATTGAAGGCCGATAAATCCCCGGGACCTGATAATCTGCATCCCAGAGTACTTAAGGAAGTGGCCCTAGAAATAGTGGATGCATTGGTGATCATTTTCCAACAGTCTATCGACTCGGAATCAGTTCCTATGGACTGGAGGGTAGCTAATGGAACACCACTTTTTAAAAAGGGAGGGAGCGAGAAAGCGGGTAATTATAGATCGGTTAGCCTGACATATGTTGGAATCAATTTATTAAGGATGAAATAGCAGCGCATTTGGAAAGCAGTGACAGGATCGGTCCAAGTCAGCATGGATTTATGAAGGGGAAATCATGCTTGACAAATCTTCTGGAATTTTTTGAGGATGTAACTAGTAGAGTGGACAAGGGAGAACCAGTGGATGTATTGTATTTGGATTTTCAAAAGGCTTTTGACAAGGTCCCACAAAAGAGACTGGTGTGCAAAATCAAAGCACATGGTATTGGGGGTAATGTACTGACGTGGATAGAGAACTTGTTGGCAGACAGGAAGCAGAGAGTCGAGATAAACGGGTCCTTTTCAGAATGGCAGGTAGTGACTAGTGGACTGCTGCAGGGCTCTGTGCTGGGACCCCAGCTCTTTACAATATACATCAATGATTTGGATAAGGAATTGAGTGTAATATCTCCAAGGTTGCAGATGGCACTAAACTGGCCGGTGGTGTGAGCTGTGAGGGGGACGCTAGGAGGCTGCAGGGTGACTTGGACAGGTTAGGTGAGTGGGCAAATGCATGGCAGATGCAGTATAATGTGGATAAATGTGAGGTTATCCATTTTGGGGGCAAAAACGCAAAGACAGAATATTATCTGAATGGCAGCAGATTAGGAAAAGGGGAGGTGCAACGAGACCTGGGTGTCATGGTTCAACAGTCATTGAAAGTTGGCATACAGGTACAGCAGGCGATGAAGAAGGCAAATGTTATGTTTGCCTTCATAGCTAGGGGATTTGAGTATAGTAGCAGGGAGGTCTTACTGCAGTTGTACAGGGCCTTAGTGAGGCCTCACCTGGAATATTGTGTTCAGTTTTGGTCTCTTAATCTGAGGAAGGACGTTCTTGCTATTGAGGGAGTGCAGCGAAGGTTCACCAGACTGATTCCCGGGATGGCCGGACTTTCATATGAGGAGAGACTGGATCAACTGGGCCTTTATACATTGGAGTTTAGAAGGATGAGAGGGGATCTCATAGAAACATATAAGATTCTGACGGGACGGGACAGGTTCGATGCGGGTAGAATGTTCCCGATGTTGGGGAAGTCCAGAACCAGGGGACACAGTCTTAGGATAAGGAGTAGGCTATTTAGGACCGAGATGAGGAGAAACTTCTTCACTCAGAGAGTTGTTAACCTGTGGAATTCCCTGCTGCAGAGAGTTGTTGATGCCAATTCATTGGATGTATTCAAGAGGGAGTTAGATATGGCCCTTACAGCTAAGGGGATCAAGAGGTATGGAGAGAAAGCAGGAAAGGGGTACTGAGGGAATGATCAGCCATGATCTTATTGAATGGTGGTGCAGGATCGAATGGCTGAATGGTCTACTCCTGCACCTATTTTCTATGTTTCAATGTTTCTATGTTTCCCTTTGATCATCTCTCTTGATCTCTCCAAGCTCATCTTGTCCATGAGACCCATTTCCTACTCCCGTGACCCTATTCCCACTAAACTGCTGACCACCCAACTTCCTTTTCTGGCTCCCGTGTTAGCCGACATTGTTAACGGTTCTCTCTCCTCAGGTACTATTCCCCTCCTTCAAATTTGCTGTCATCACCCTCTCAAAAACCAACCCTTGACCCCACTTTGCTTGCTAATTATTGTCCCCATCTCCAACCTCCCTTTCCTGTCCAAAGTACTTGAACGTGTTGTCGCCTCCCAAATCCGTGACCATCTTTCCATGAATTCAATGTTTGAATCCCTTCAATCTGGTTATCCCTCCTGCCACAGTACCGAAACGGCTCTCATCAAAATTACAAATGATTTGTGAGTGTGACAAAGGTAAACTATCCCTCCTCGTCCTTCTGGACCTGTCTGTAGCCTTTGATTCAGTTGAGCACTCCATCCTCCTCCATCGCGTCTCCACCATCATCCAGCTGGGTGGGAATGCACTCGGCTGGTTCCATTCTTGTCTATGTAATCATAGCCAAAAAATCTCCTGCAATGGCTTCTCTTCCCACTCCCGCTTCGTTACCTGTGGTGTCCTCCAGGGATCTGTCCTTGGTCCCCTCTTATTTCTCATCTATATGCTTGGCGATATCATCTGAAAACACGGAGTCAGTTTCCACATGTATGCTGATGACACCCAGCTCTACCTCTCCAATACTTCTCTCGACCCCTGCTTGGTATCTAAATTGTCAGGCTGCTTGCCTGACATCCAGTACTGGATGAGCAGAAATTTTCTCCAATTAAATATTGGGAAGTCCGAAGCCAGTATCTTTGGTCCCCACGACAAACTGCATTCCCTAACCACTGACTCCATCCCTCTCCCGAGCATCAATCTGACAGTGAACAAGACTGTTCACAACCTAGTTGTTCTATTTGATCCGGAAGTGAGTTTCCAGCCACATATCCGTGGCATAACTAAAACCACCTTTTTCCACCTCAGTAACATTGCCCGCCTATGCCCCTGCCTCAGCTCTTCTGCTGCTGAAACCCTCATTCATGTCTAGACTTGACTATTCCAACTCATTCCTGGCTGACCTCCCACATTCTACACTACGTAAACTTGTCATCCAAAACTCAGCAGCCCGTGTCCTAACTCGCACCAAGTCACGATCATCCAACATTCTTGTGCTTTCTAATCTACATTGGCTCCCGGTTAAACAACACCTTGATTTCAAAATTCTCATCCTTATTTCTTCTCCTTCTTCTTAGGCAGTCCCTTGGAGTCGAGGATGACTTGCTTCCACACTAAAAGTGAGTTTTCAGTTTTCAGATGACTGTACAGTCCAAAGCGGGACCTACAGTCTCTGTCACAGGTGGGGCAGACGGTGGTTGAAGGAATGGGTGGGTGGGTGGGGAGCCTGTGTTGCTGCGCTCTCAGTGAAGAGACTCGGTGTTCAGCGCCTTCCTGGATGCTTTTCCTCCACTTTGGGCGGTCTTGGGCCAGGTATTCCCAGGTATCGGTGGGGATGTTGCACTTTTTCAAGGAGGTTTTGAGGGTGTCCTTGAAGCATTTTCTCTGCCCACCTGGGACTCGCTTGCCATGTCGGAGCTCCGAGTAGAGTGCTTGCTTTGGGAGTTATGTGTCGGGCATGCAGACGACGTGGCCCATTCAATGGAACTGATCGAGCGTGGTCAATGCTTCGATGCTGGGGATGTTGGCCTGCACGAGAACACAGTCGTTGGTGCACCTATCCTGCCAATGGATTTGCAGGATCTTGCGGAGGCAACATTGATGGTACTTCTCCAGTATTTTGAGGTGCCTGCTGCATATAGCCAATGTCTCTGAGACATATAGGAGAGCGGGTATTACTACTGCTCTGTACACCAAGAGCTTGGTGCCGGGTTTGAGGTCCTGGTCTTCCGCAGGTGACCAAAGGCTGCACTGGCACACTGAAGGCGGTATTGGACCTCGTTGTCGATGTCTGCCCTTGTTGACAGTAAGCTCCTGAGGTATGGAAAATGGTCCACGATGTCCAAGGCCTCTTTGTGGATTTTGATAATCGGGGAGCAGTGCTATGTGGTGGGGGCAGATTGGTAGAGGACCTTTGTCTTAGGGATGTTTAGTGTGAGGCCCATGCTCTCGTATGCCTCAGTGAAGGTGCTGACGATGGCTTGGAGTTCAACCTCCGAGTGTGCGTAGGCATCGTCTGCGTACTGTAGTTCAATGACGAAGGATGGGATGACCTTGGATCTGGCCTGGAGGCGGCGAAGGTTGAACAGATTCCCATTTGTCCTGTAAATTATCTCCACTCCAGCAGGGAGCTTACTGAGGGTGAGATGTCGCATTGCAGCAAGGAAGATCGAGAAGAGCATTGGTGCGATGACACAATCTTGCTTGACCCCGGTCCAAACGTGAATTGGTTCTGTGGTGGATCCATTGGTCAGGATCACAGCTTGCATGTTATCATGAAGCAGGCGGAGTATGGCGACAAACTTTTGAGGACAGCCGAATCGGAGGAGGACGCTCCGTAATCCTTCATGGTTGACAGTGTCGAAAGCCTTTGTGAGGTCAAAAAAAGGCCATGTACAAGGGTTGGTGCTGTTTCCTGCATTTCTCTTGTATTTGCCGCGCGGTGAAGATCGTGTCCGTTGTGCCCCTTAGTGGGCGGAATCTGCATTGCGACTCTGAGAAGAGCTCTTCAGCCACAGGGAAAAAGCGATTGAGGGGAAGAAATCTTGCGATGACTTTCCCTGTGACTGGCAGCATGAAGACTCCTCTGTAGTTACCGCAGTCGGACTTGTCACCCTTCTTGAAGATGGTCATGATTACGTTGTCTGAGATCTCCTAGCATGGTCTCCTCCTTCCAGATAAGAGAAATGAGGTAATAAATTCGTGCCAATAGTGCTTTTCCGCCATGCTTTCGTGCTTCGGCGGGGATTCCATCTGCTCCTGATGCCTTGTTGTTCTTCAGTTGCCGGATGTCCTTTTCTACCTTGTGCTGAGATGGTGGCGGTGAGATGCTGCAGGATGGAGTCGAGTACCCTCACGTCGAAGACAGAGTCTCGGTTAAGGAGATCTTCGAAGTGCTCCTTCCAGCGGGCACTGACTGCCTCTCTGTCCTTGATGAGCACCTCTCTGTTCTTGACCCTCAGTGCGGTAGGGTCTTGGGTGCTTGGGCTGTAGGTGGTCTTGACTGCGCTAAAGAATCCTCGCATGTCGTGGTTGTCGGCCAGCTGCTGGATTTCCTGTGCTTTCTCCACCCACCATCTGTTCTTTAGGTCTCAGGTTTTCTGTTGGACCTCGGCCTTCAGACGTCTGTAGAGCTGCTTCCTTGCCCTCTTGTTTTGCTGTTTCCAGTTCAAGTTGTTTAAAAATCACCCCGTGGCCTTGCCCCTTCCTATCCCTGTAATCTTTTTCAGCCTTACAACCCCACAAGATGTTTGCGCTTCTCAAATTCTGCCCTCTTGAACATCTCTCATTATAACTGCTCAACCATCAGTGGCTCTGCCTTCAGCTGTTTGGGCCCTAAGCTCTGGAACTCCCTCCCTAAACCTCACCGCCTCACTACCTCTCTTTCTTCCTTTAAGACACTCCTTAAAACCAACCTCTTTAAACAAGCTTTTGGTCATCAGCCTTCATTTCTTCTTTTGAGGCTCAGTGTCAAATTTATCTGTTTTGTCTTGTGACACTGCTGTGAAGCGCCTTGGGACATTTTACTACGTTAAAGGCGCTATATAAATAAAAGTTATTATTATTTCTGCCCCATTATAACAATATAGAAAGGGAAAGCACTGTTCACAATGGCCACTAGATGGAGCATTAGTTTTATTTTTTGAAAAATGTATTTTCAAATATAATGTTATAATGAGAGATGGCAGGACTGTGGTATGAGGAGAGATTGGGTCGACTCGGCCTGTATTCACTAGAGTTTAGAAGATTGAGAGGGAATCTCATTGAAACGTATAAAATTCTGACTGGGTTGGATAGACTGGATGCGGGGAAGATGTTTCCCCGGACTGGGAAGTCTAGAACAAGGGGTCACAGTCTCAGGATACGGGGTAGGAAATTTAGGACCGAGATGAGGAGAAATGTTTTCACTCAGAGGGTGGTGAACCTGTGGAATTCTCTACCACAGAAGGCTGTGGAGGCCAAGTCACTGAATATATTTAAGAGGAAGATAGATAGATTTCTAGACACAAAAGACATCAAGTGGTATGGGGAAAAGGCGGGAATATGGTGTTGAGATAGAGGATCAGCAATGATCATATTGAATGGCGGTGCAGACTTGAAGGGCCAAATGGCCTACTCCTGCTCCTATTTTCTATGTTTCGATGTTTCTATCCCTGTACAGTATTTGTACGGAACACAAGCTGGTTTGCTGATGGCACGTTAAAAAAAATACACCATTCATAACACTGGCATCATTAAATGCTATACAGGCAACTCTTGATTATCTGTACACGGATCTAACGAAGTACCCACTGCAACGGCACTTTTAAAAACTGTGATTTTGTCCTGTGTACAGCTGCACACGACCATTAAACCCACCCCACACACGGTCCTACGCTGACACACAGCATTATCACTACACAGAGGAAGGGCTTTATTTTATAATAAAGTTTAATGCTGTCTCGACCTTAAAGGAATCCTTGTAGAGCAAGCAAATTAACTTGCACCTGGACAGTCTGTCCGCTCATACTGCGGCCCATCCTCACGTTATCAGATCGAAGGCATTGCTCCCAACCCCGCTCTTTTAGGGCACTGTCCCGATCATCACACTGGAAGCAAATTCAGAGGGGCAAAAGATTTATCCAACTCTTCCTCCCTTCCCTGCTGTCTTTCCGTTTTCTGATCTTGGTGAATGTGCTCTTGTGCAGTCTGGAGTATCACTGAGGGTGCTGCCTCGGGGATAAGTAAAGCCGAGTCTCATTCGACCTCCAGCCGTTGAAGCCTTTAGACTGGCCATTTTAAGAGAAAGTAGACACAGTATAACATAGGTCTCTTCACTTTATATTAAAATGAATAGGTGGACAATCCCATCCTGGAATGCACAGAAGCAGAAAAGCATCAAAGTACTGTATAGATTTGGGACCCAAACATTCTCGGCAAGTACGTGTACCCGCCCTAGCGGCAAAATCGTTTACCCCGAGGGCCCCGGATAATCGAGAGTTGCCTGTATTTTCATACACCTCTCCTGAAAGAGGATACACATCAGGAGCTTGCTGGATAGATTGATCCAATGTACAGATCTGACCAAATAACATGAGTGACAAAGTCCTGTGTCTGACATTGGATATACTTGTTGGATAAGTATATTGAATTGGCCCTTAAAGATTTTTTAAATCAGTCATTACAATTAATACATTTTAAGTAGTTCAGAAAACAGAAATGAAAGAGAGATGCTTTAAAAAAAACAGAGTAAGGTTATGCAGCATATTCCAACATAAAGGACATCAATGTCCTCTCAAAGCAGCAAAGCAAATGATTGGTTCTGCTGTTGTCATGACTGTGTCTGGCAGGATCCATTTTAATTGGTTAGCTTGGTCTCTTGTTTATTGGTGGCAAGGTGGTTACTAAGGCTACATTTGTGCTCTTGTTATATTCTGCAGTAGGAACACAAAAAGATATCAGTTATCAGTTTTAACCTCCACGACCAAAAATTGGATTACTGATCTAACAAAATGTTGGGAACATGTGGATTTAAAACATCCAATTTTGTTGATTATGATTTCATTAACAGGACTGAGAAAAAAAAAGCCAATCTTAATGTAATAATGATCCTTTAACATTTCTCAAGCAGAAAACAATCCACTTAACCAATAACTAAGTGTTCAAATGATGGGGTGATGCTGTCCAGCAGTTGCAGACAGGGACCAGCACATGTGCCATATGTCATAGGTAGTTCTGCCTATTATGTAACTATGCATAAGTGAAAGTAAATAATCCATAAATCGAGCAAAGGACTACTCCGGCACTCATCAGGTTCATCAGGATTAGTCAAAGATACAGGTACTCCTTCATTTAGCGGAACACCTAGAGTGGGACATATCGATATCCCTAACTCACACCACATCCCGTTAACCCACCACCCCTGTACTCACCGGCCTACATTAGCTGCAACATCTCAATTTAAAAATTCTCATCCTTGTTTTCAAATCCTTCCATGGCCTTGCCCCCTCCCTATCTCTGTACCTTCCCCCAGCCCTTCAACCCTCCGAGATCTCTACGCTGTTCCAATTCTGGCCTCTTGTCCATTCCTGAGTTTCATCGCTCCACCATTGGCGGCCATGCCTTCAGCAGCCTAGGCTGTAAGCTCTGGAATTCCCTCCCTAAATCTTTACGCATCTCTACCTCTCTCTTCCTTCAAGACGCTCCTTTAAACCTACCTCTTTGACCAAGCTCTTGGTCACCTGTCCTAATATCTCTATGTAGCTTGATGTCAAATTCTGATTGATAACGCTCTTGTGAAGTGCTTTGGAATGTTTTACCACATTAAAGGTGCTTATATGGCACAGAAGTAGGCCTTGATGAGAAAATAATTGCCAAACATTTAAAAAACTATTATGTGAAAACATAAGGATTTTGTTCTGATTTTTTTATGGGTTTCTTATAAATGTTACTTACACTGGCTGATTTGAAAGCAGTTAAAAAACAAGGCTCGAGACTGTTTCCAGACAATTTTGAGTGATTTGATTAGTCAGTTCTGCTATGTGCCAGGTTGGAATTGATACCTCCTGTTTGATTGCTCAGTTTTCTGCTTTTCATTCCTTCCTTATTGGTATTTACCGACAGCTTTTGATTCATTCATGTGTAGTCAATCAGATATTTGGTCACTTAACAAATATTTCTCATTTTAACCAATCATTATTTTTTGCTAAATGGACATGCTATACTTGAGTTGTCATACCCTGAGATGTGATGAAAGAGATGATGTGATGGGTGTATGTTAAATACTAGACTTTTAATTATAAAGATAGATGCATATACCAAATTTCCTCTGAAAAGGAAACAGTGCTTGTATATTTATACCACCTGAATGTATGCCAACATCAAGAGATAGCTAAAAGCTGTGATTACTAATACACAGATAAGTGTAAAGACAGTGACCATTTAATTTACACTTCAGTCAGAACAGGATAATGCATCAAAGGCTCTGCCATATAATTATAATGTTTTGAACCTTTTTACATTAGAACTACGTAGCATGTAATGTACCGTCTCTGTAATGAAAACTGTTCACTTTAGTTTATTTTTTCAAAATAATATTTAATGCTACATATCATTCAAGTTACAGTGTGGCAACTTCCGGTGCACACTACTTATTTCCACACATATCAGCCCCCGATAATCACCAGTTACGCCCTGCTCTGACCACATCAGCTTTCTAAACAGGAAGCTTTCATGAAATTCTCACTCTTTGGCAAAAATGAACATTTTGATAACCTAAAAATGATTTCTGGTTAAAGCCCACCCAATTTTACTTTCTGTTCTCTTAATCAGCTTTCTTTCATCTGAAAAAATGTTGTTTAGTTGTTTAGTTTTACCACCCACTTGATCTGTGTACTCCCATTGCTTCTGCAAGGCAGAGTTCAAATTTAGTTTCTTCTGATGGGAGCCAAGATTAAGAAGCCGATGAAGATTCCACATTTGGAAGCTGCTGCCTAGAGAGGAGATCGAAACACAAATGCAATCTGCCTTGAATATGAAAGTGTGTCATCGAAAGGCAAAGGGCGGTACTCCAATGCAATGCTGAGGGAGCCTGCACTGTCGGAGGTGCCGGGAGATGTTAAACCGAGACTCCGTCTGCTCTTTCAGGTGGATGTAAACGATCTCATGGCGCTAAGAAACATCTGTGAACTCGTGGAAGCAAGTCATCCTCGTTCGAGGGACCGTCTATGATGATGATGATGATGATGATGACTATTTCAAAGAAGAGTAGGGGAGTTATCCCCGGTGTCCTAGCCAATATTTATCCCTCACTCAACATCACAGATTGTCTGGTCATTATCATATTGCTGTTTGTGGGAGTTTGCTGTGTGCAAATTGGCTGCTGCGTTTCCTACATTATAACAATGACTACACTCCAAAAAGTACTTCATTAGTTGTAAAGCGCTTTGGAACGTCTGGTGGTGATGAAAGGTGCTATATAAATGCAAGTCATTCTTTTACCAGTCAATGTGGACAACTCTACTATATTTGATCTGTGGCATCACCTAAAAATGGATCCCTCACAAGATTAAGAAATCATGATTCAAATCAAGAAGGACTGGGTGACCCAGTCTTACAGCAAGTGTTGACTTTAGTTTTCTGAAGCCCGGTTAATAGTAGATATTTTATTTCCAGTTTAGATTGGAAAACCTCCAGTGTAAAAGCCATGAAAATGATATTCTGCTGGCAGGTAGTACGAAAGCTGTGGCTTCAGAACTGACTTTAGAGCAGAATAAACGCAGCACGCACCCTTTTCATAGAATCCGAGTCAGAGTCCTGTGAACCAAAATTCAAAGAAATGTAACTTCCTTGGGGGATGGGTGAATTAGTTTGTATCTGATGCAAATTAAGAAGTGGAAAAGGAAGGAAATGTGTATTATTTTAGAGGTGGGGTATTTGCATGAAAGAGTGTTGGGAATGTAATGGCAAAGGGGAACCAAAATAAAGTTTGATAATGATGTGACTTAAAACTTTTCAAATCCAGGTCATGTATTGCCATTTATATTTTTTCCAACTGATTTTCCTTCTTCTCTCCTCTCCTCCACTGAAAAGTGACATGCTAGTATGAAAAAGAGAAGCCAGGAATTCTGAAAACCTCAAATGAAAGAAAAAAAAGACTTGCATTTATATAGCGCCTTTCAAGACCACCGGACGTTTCAAAGCACTTTACAGCCAGTGAAGTACTTTTGGAGTGTAGTCACTGTTGTAATGTGGGAAACACGGCAACCAACTTGCGCACAGCAAACTCCCACAAACAGCAATGTGATAATGACCAGAAACAGAAAATGCTGGAAATGCATAGCAGTTTGATCAGCTTCTGAAAGGAAGGGTTAGCGTCACCATTCAGGTGTGACCGTTCGAGCGGGTTCTGTGGATAGCAGTCTCTGGAATCTAGTTCCTGTGGGCATTGTTCATGTGTGAGCCCAGACAGCGGGCTCTCGCAGACTATTCAACAATGAAGTGAATCACAACCTGGCCAAGCTTTTGGTCATCTGCCCTAATATCTAGCACTCCCGTGAGCACCTTGGGATGTTTTACTACATTAAAGGCGCTATATAAATACAAGCAGTTGTTATTTTTGACTGTATCTCTCATGGGAAAATAAATTGTTCTATATCTAGAATACATTTTAGGTTAGATGTCAATGATATGACTTAAAACCTTTCAAATCCTGATCAAGTATTGCCAATTATATTTTTTCCAACTAAGTGGATACTAATTTTAGATTGGTATCCACTGTTCTCAATCTTTAAGAGGCTCTTAACACACTGCTTGTGCAATGAGTGAGAATCCATTTTTCTTCCTTTCTTAGCACACACATGAACCCACAGCTTTACTCCTCTTGCATTCCTGCTGCTCAGATGATTTAGACCCAACCGATGTGGGATCAACCAATCAGAGCACACCTATGATAATAATGCTGCCAAATCAAGCATCAAATTGCCTGGCAATATAGTGCAGAAAGGAGATAGTGCTCGGGTACTTGCAACACAAGGAGACAGTGTAGTAGATGCAACATATTAACCATGTTGGACACATTCATTTTTTCATGAATAAAACAAAATAAATATTTAAATGACTTGTTAATTTTAAAAAAATTCTATGCAAAAAATTTAAAATAAAACATTTTGTTTTCTTCATAAAACAAGCAGTTAACAAAATACTGAAAATATTTATACAGAGTTCTGCATTCTGTGTTTCCAAGTGCGGGCCCCGGTGGGGGGAGCGGGGGAAATTGTTGATGTATGCCCATTGCACGTGTGACACTTTGGGCCCTGGCTGATGCTCTGCAGTGGGAAGGATCATGTTCCCCTTTGTCTTCTTCCTGGGAACTGCCTTGTTGCAGCAATCATGTGTACACCTCTTTCAATAATAATACTGTGCTGTGCAGCATATTATAGTGGTGCAGGCTCGAAGGTCCGAATGGCCTATTCCTGCACCTATTTTCTATTGTTATTTTGCTAGCTAACATCAGGTTAGCTGAGTAGTCCAAACACCTGCACAGTTTTATTAAACCATAGTCTTCTCTATAAATGTTTTGCCTCACAGCTTTACGTCACTGTAAGCCGTTTAATGTGGTAGCTGGAGAATCCACCGAGATGTCAGGTATAGTTCGAGCAGATAAACTCTGTCTCTCAGGAGCCAACCTTGCATTCTGTATTCCTTCAGAGCATTCGGTGAACCCTTGATGCCTTTAACGTGTATGTTTCACGAATGTGAATATTAAATAAGACTTTGCATACAACAACAACTTGTATTTTTATAGCGCCTTTAATGTAGTAAAATGTCCCAAGGCACTTCACAGGAGTGTTATCAGACAAATCAAATACATTTGACATCGAGCCACACAAAAATAAATTATGGCAGATGACTAAAAGCTTGGTCAAAGAGGTAGATTTTAAGGAGTGTCTTAAAGGAAGTAAGAGAGGTAGAGAAGTGGAGAGGTTTAGGGAGGGAGTTCCAGAGCTCAGGACACAGGCAGCTTAAAGGCCATCTGACTGTTACAGAATTCATAATCTTTTTTTATCGATAAAAGGAAGGCTGTTGCCTATTGACACATGTGAGTGCATTCATTGATGTCTGCTACTTGGTAAGTACCACATGATGGGAACATTGGGTGTGCCTCTAGTTAGTGTTGCCTGGAGTTGCTCGTCAGCCGCAGGTTTGGTTCAAGGAGATGGTGGATGTCAGAGGTTATGGGGGTAATTTAAGCAAAGGTCCTCCACCAGCGCAGCCCTGAACAACTTGGACCACGTCCCATATCTCGGGAGCCTCCTATCAACAAGAGCAGGCATTGATAACGAGATCCAACACTGCCTCCAGTGCGCCAGTGCAGGCCACCTGAGGAAAAGAGTGTTTGAAGGCCAGGCCCTCAAAACTGCCACCAAAGCTCATGGTCTACAGGGCTGTAGTAATACCCGCCCTTCTGTATGGCTCAGAAACATGGACCATGTACAGTAGACACCTCAAGTCGTTGGAGAATTACTACCAACGATGTCTCCGCAAGATCCTACAAATCCCCTGGGGGGACAGACATACCAACATTAGCGTCCTCGACCATGCTAACAACCCCAGCATTGAAGCACTGACCACACTTGATCAGCTCCACTGGGCAATCCACATAGTCCGTATGCCAGACACGAAACTCCCAAGGAAGCGCTCTACTTGGAACTCCTTCACGGCAAGCGAGCCAAAGGTGGGCAGTGGAAACGTTACAAGGACACCCTCAAAGCCTCCCTGATAAAGTGCAACAGCCCCGCTGACAGCTGGGAGTCCCTGGCCAAAGAGCGCCCTAAGTAGAGGAAGTACATCCGGGAAGGCGCTGAGTGCCTTGAGTCTCGTCACCGAGAGCATGCAGAAATCAAGCGTAGGGCAGGCAGCGGAAAGAGCGTGCGGCAAACCTGTCCCACCCACCCCTTCCCTCAACAACTATCTGTCCCACCTGTGACAGGGACTGTGGTTCTCGTACTGGACTGTACAGCCACCTAAGAACTCATGTTAAGAGTGGAAGCAAGTCTTCCTCGATTCCGAGGATCTGCCTATGATGGATGACGATGAATTTTAACACCACAGGGTGGGTGGGGTGGTGGGTTAATGTGTCAAAAATGGCAAACCCAACCCAACCTGCCTCCGGTTTTAATGGAGGCGGGTTGGGGGGCAGGTGACTAACCTGCTCTCTGAAGGCGGGTCTCTTATTTAAATATTTTAATGAGGCTGGATGACTAAGATTTTATCTGTGTTTCAAGTTAACGCTGGCCGACCGGGTTTCCCAGGCCTCGGGAACCCCGGCAGCTGAAGGGAGCCGAGAATGGCTAGACTGGTAAGTGCCTTTCCAGCGGTGCTCGTGGGCCAGGAGGAGCATGTTAATCTGTTAGTCTCCCCACGATTGGACCCTCACTGCAATCAAACCCCGCTCCCCCACATCCCCCCCCCCCGCCCAATCGGACCCCCGCCCCACCAACTCTCCTAGCCCCAACCAATCTGTCCACCTCCAACCCCAAACCAACCTCTTAATCTGGCTGGCTGCGGTCAGAAAACAGATCCAAAACATGTGAATAAGGTGCTACTGTTAAATTTGGCAGGACCTCCGGGAATCCAGGACGCTAAACAATGTTCCCCCTAAACTGCGTGGCCACGCAGCGATCGTGAGGTCCCGCGCAGGTCACTCACCAGCTATAATCGCTAGTAAAGATACCACGCAGCAAATTTAAAGGGACTGCGCACTTAAATAAAAATTAGCGGGAACATTGCCGCTAAACCTCCTCGCATATATCAGAGCCTCATCATCATAGGCAGTCCCTCGAAATCGAGGAAGACTTGCTTCGACTCTAAGTGAGTTCTCCGGTGACTGTACAGTCCAATATGGGAATTACAATCTCTGACACAGGTAGAACAGACAGTGGTTGAAGGAAGGAGAGGGTGGGGAGTCTGGTTTGCCGCACGCTCCCTCCGCTGCCTGCGTTTGTTTTCTGCTGCTCTCAGCGACGAGACTCGAGGTGCTCAACACCCTCCCGGATGCTCTTCCTCCACTTAGGGCGGTCTTTGACCAGGGATTTCCAGATGTCGGTGGGGATGTTCAGTGCAATATACCACTGTCCAAGTGCATCCTCCTGACAAGCGGTCACTTGCAGAGGTCCAAGTAGCTGGCAGGCTATCATACGCACCCTATCTTTTATGGTAGTGAACACTGAATTTCCATGCCCTATGTGTCATGTATCCTACATGGCTACTGTTGGTACTATCACAAGGTGTGCCACCAGAGGTCACAGCAGTGGGAGACTCTTAGGTTACCTGTACAGGTGTGCCTGGCCTAGTATAAAAGGCAGGCCACCAGGTGTGATCCTCACTCTGGAGTTAACTAATAAAGGACTAAGGCCTTGTGGAGTTATTACTAGAGCATCTAAGGACACTACACTCTGCCATCAAAATTTTCAATTATACTGCATCACAGAGCGAACAGATGTCCTTTTTCGCTTCATGTCTGTAAATATCAATCTCAGCACTGGCATACAACACCGGCTGGGGAGGCAGACACAATTGCTTCAATCATATGGTACGCCCGTTGTACAAGGCTTCACTGATTGCACTGATGCCACGATTTGTACATCTATAGGCCACACCCTCCCTTTAAACACCCTTCTGTTCACTGCTCTTCTGCCAAAGTAACGAGCAAGGGGAGACTTGATCCAGAAATTCATTGTAGCACAGGCCTTCTTTATTTCCACCATCAATTCCGGTTGAAACATTGAGTGCAATGCGACTCGGGAGGAGGAAGATGGGGAATTGCAACGTAGGGAAATTGGGGGCTAGATTTTCAGATCTAGCGAGGCTGCTCACATGATTCCCGGGATGGCGGGACTGACCTATCAAGAAAGACTGGATCAACTGGGCTTGTATTCACTGGAGTTCAGAAGAATGAGAGGGGACCTCATAGAAACGTTTAAAATTCTGACGGGGTTAGACAGGTTAGATGCAGGAAGAATGTTCCCAATGTTGGGGAAGTCCAGAACCAGGGGACACAGTCTAAGGATAAGGGGGAAGCCATTTAGGACCGAGATGAGGAGGAATTTCTTCACCCAGAGAGTGGTGAACCTGTGGAATTCTCTACCACAGAAAGTTGTTGAGGCCAATTCACTAAATATATTCAAAAAGGAGTTAGATGAAGTCCTTACTACTAGGGGAATCAAGGGGTATGGTGAGAAAGCAGGAATGGGGTACTGAAGTTGCATGTTCAGCCATGAACTCATTGAATGGCGGTGCAGGCTAGAAGGGCCGAATGGCCTACTCCTGCACCTATTTTCTATGTTTCTATGTTTCTATGTGGATCCTTGGAAAATTAGAGCTTATAAACCAACCACGGCTGGAAATGTGTTCAAGGTTAGAACATTCCTCTGAGGGTTGATGACTGTTATCCACGAGCTTTACTTTCATAATTCATGTAATCTTTTTGAGAGCTCTAAAGCCTTCGACAACATCCCCACTTATATTTTATTCTATTTATATCCAAAATACCACTGGGAAAAATAACCAGTGAATTTATATTATCTGTCAAATAATATCATACATGTTCAAGTCCTGAATCACTGAGTTCAATTGTGTTTTCACCTCCATCGCTCTGCTTTTTTATGTGGGCTAAACTTTCCTTTCATTTTCGGCGGGTTGTCAGCGATTTTCTCGGCGGTACAGCTGTTCTTCCACCCGGCGAAAGTCTCCCCTTTTGTTTTTCAATGGTATCACCCAAATCTGAAAACGCCTGTCGGGACCAAACCGCCGACGTGCACCACCGAGAAAATTGCCAGGGGCATAAGTTTTGTCTCAATGGAAGCCCATCCAGATCGCCAAGGGAACCGTCCTGTGAAAGCTGCTTAAACAGGGCGGTAGGTGAGTACTCTGCAAAGAAAGGTAAGTTAAAGGTTCTTTATTTTTTTTTGAATTTTAAAATGGCGATTAGGTGTAAAAGTGTCTTGGGAATGTTTTATTTATTTTAAGTGAAATTTTTTCTTTAAGTTTTCCCCCATCCCTAGGCCCAACCGCAGCCTCGGACTAAATTTTTTTTAAAAACACCCGTTTTACTTAGTTTCCCCTTAATAGCCGAGAAAACCACTGAGAATAATGGTGCAATATCCATTTTCTCGCCGGGTGGTTAGTTTTAATTAGTTTTAACTTAAAAGTGGAAATTTTCGCCTGTGTTACTTACCAAACGTTAACAGTTTTTCTGGGTGGGTAATCGGGCATTGAGGGGTTCTCGGGAAAGTCTAGCCCACTGTCTTTATCGCATAATGGGGCAGGATCAGCAGTCGGTATGACAGCATACTCAGAGAATGCCATCATACCGCCTTTGAAATTGACCGCAAGTTCGGGGTTGTTAAATCCCAAACTTGCGATCTGACAAGTTCCGACTAGATAGATCACCCGCTGTGATTGTCAAATCCTTATTGCTGGTGCAGAGTTGGGCTAATTCCCCACTAATTGCCCAGGAATAACACAGGAAAAATTTATGGCTGGTGCAAACAAGTGCAGGAGCCTGTTTGCACAGCACAAGGACAAGGAGGATATGCAGCAGCTTAAAATATACACCAGTTATTGATTTTTTTTAAATCTTCAAAATAAATATCTATATCATCAACATCATAGACAGTCCCTCGAAATCGAGGAAGACTTGCTTCCACTCTAAAAGTGAGTTCTTAGGTGACTGACCAGTCCAATACGGGAATTACAGTCTCCGTCACGGGTGGGACAGACAGTCGTTGAAGGAAAGGATGGGTGGGACTGGTTTGCCGCACGCTCCTTCCGCTGCCTGCGCTTGTTTTCTGCACGCTCTCGGCGATGAGACTATATCTATATCCACCTAACTAAAAGATGCCTCTTTCATGAACAGAAAAAAAGGAAAAGAACAAAGGGGTGAAATTGGGTATCATCCCGTTTGGGATGATAACTTTTAAAAGTTTGAAAAATTAGCGGCCGGTGTTTCGTGTTTGCACTCCAAGAATTGAAATAAACTCTCAGCTGGAACACCGTCTATTCCCTTCATTATCTTATAAACCTCAATCAGATCCCCCTTATGATACAAATCTGTTGAAACATAATGATGGCAGTAGTGTTTGATATGCAATATGATGCATCCCCATGTAATTCGCATGAAACATCTTTAATACAGAGTGATTAAACACAGCTGGCTTTTGTGGAACATCTTAATTCAATGCATGAATTTCATACAGGAAACCCAGTTCAAAGTCACACTGACATATTTATATGGAACTAAAAGGAAATAACTCACTTTACCTTCTTTGGGACTGTAACCAGCTCATAAGATGGTAAGCTACAGTTAAATTTAACCACTTTATCTTGTATGTGGAAAGATTTTGAGTGACGCCCTCAGTTCATCCATTTGTGAGTTTTGTCACAAGGAATTGAGTTTATGGTTAGTTGGACACCAAGTAGCTTCAGTGTGATGTTTATTAACAACGTTAAGTTCAAGTTTTGGTCACAGCCTGTATCTTCAAACAGTCTCCTTCAGCTGGGAGGATAGGCCAGGCAATTGGATTGAGGACTTTACACTGGATTGTGAACCAGTGATGCAGGAGACCCATATACCACAAGGAAGATGTGTTCTTTACATTTCCGGTTGTGTTTTGTTAAATGGGGCAGTGTCAACTTGGTAAAGCGTCCTGTCATACGGCGCTATTTAATTACAGCAGGAGACACACATGATCAGTAGTGTGATAATATTCTATTGCAATATGTCTGACATAATAGATTTATTTTACACATTTTAACAAATACTACAGTTTAAAAACATAATTGCATTGTAAAGTTTAGTGTTGTAGCTGCCTTCTAGATGTACCAAGTCCTACTTGCCCATCACTCTCATCCTTGTAGACCTACATTATCTTATCTTTGTGTTTAAATCCCTCCTTGGCCTCACATCTCTCTAACTCCCTCCAGTGTCACAACTCAACCCAAACCTCTTTCTTCCTCTGACTCCAGCCTCTTGTGTATCTCCCCTTCCTTTTGTTCCACCATTGACCTCTGTGCTTTTGTCTGTCTGGGTGCTATGCTCTGAAATTCCTTCATAAGTCTTTCCATCTCTCCACCTCCCTCCTTAAAATCCACCTGTTTGTCCATGCTTTTGGTCACCCACCCTGATCTTTGCTTGTATGGCTTGTCATCCATATTCCTCATGCCTCTGTGAAGCACCTTGGACAGTTTGCCACATTAAAGGCACTATATAAATGAAAGTTGTTATTGTGGCAGCCAATACACACCACTATACTGCATCCTTTAAAGTAGGCTGTCAGGATGGCAACATTGCCCCTTTAATCAAAACACTTATTTACAGTAATTCCATTTGAGAGTTTTAGCTTGTCATTTTCCTTTTAATATATTTTAAATTGAATAATAAAAGCTTGGTGGCGGGGGAGGGGGGGGACAGACGGCCCTCAGTTCATCCAGTTGTCAGATACTGGAAAGGGTGCAGAGGAGATTTACAAGAATGTTGCCTGGACTGGAGAATTTTGGCTATGAGGAAAGACTGGAGATGCTGGGTCTGTTTTCTTTGGAACAGAGGAGGCTGAGGGGAGACATGACTGAGGTGTATAAAATTATGAGGGGCTTGGATAGAGTGGATAGGAAGGACCTGTTTCCCTTGGCAGAGGGGTCAACACCAGGGGGCATAGATTTAAAGTAATTGGAGGGAGGTTTAGAGGAGATATGAGGGGAAATTTCTTTACCCAGAGGGTGGTGGGGGTCAGGAACTCACTGCCTGAAAGGGTGGTAGAGGCAAAAACCCTCGCCACATTTAAAAAATACTTGGAGGTGCACTTAAAGTGCCATAATCTACAGGGCTACGGACCAAGAGCTGGAAAGTGGGGTTAGGCTGGATAGCTGTTGGTCGGCCGGCGCGGACACGATGGGCCGAAATGGCCTTTTTCCGTGACGTAAATTACTATGATTCTGTGACGGGTAGAATGGCAGACATTGTGTGAGTATATTGTGCTTGTGGCAGTGTAGTGTACACTCAAGAAATGTGATCAGGCTGTAGGAGGAACGTGCAGCTCACGTGTCCCTGTGCTGGCAAGCAGCCAAGCGATACAATAGAAAGACTGTTCTTTCTTGTTTTAATTGAAGTTCATAATATGTAGGGAAGAGTTCTAAATTAAATTGCAAGTCCATTGTGACTCACCCTAGGGTTTATTTGGGAATTTGGTCACATTAGGATCACTTCAGGTTCAGATGTGTCTGTCTAGTTAAGCAATGGTGCTCTAGTATATGATGGGCCGAATGCTCTCCTTCTGTGCAGTAAACTTCGATGGTTCTATAATTTCCAATCCAGGTTGGAGATGTTGGCTGATGCAATGGCCAGACAGCACTCATACCACATATATTTGTGAAGAACAGCCTTCAGTCCATTGGTCACATGAATCTCTATCCCTTACACCCTCCAAGACCTCGAACCAAACCATTTAAGGTCCAAGTATTAGACAATAGGAATGAATGACAGAATTTGCATCCAGACATGGATGCAAACGCTGAATGCCAGAGGAGTTGAGCATGGTGTAGCTGCCCTCAATATCAAGTATTCGACTGAGTATGGGACCAAGGAACCTTAGCAAAACTGAGGTCCGTGGGTGTCAAAGGGAAAGCCCTTCAGTGGCTGGAATCATACCTGACACAAAGGAAGATGGTTGTCAGAGGTCAATTATCGCAGCCTAGGATATCGCCACAGAAGTTCCTCAGAGAAGCTTCCTTGGGCTTTCCATCCATCATAAGCTCAGGAGTGGAGCTGTTTGTTGATAATTCCACAATATTCAGTTCAGAAAGGACCTGGACAACATCTAAGCCTGAGCTAATAAAGTGGAAGGTGACATTTGTGCCAGGTAATGAATATATCAAACAAGAGAAAGCCCAGCCACTTTCACCCCGCTGGCCTTCAACAACACCACCATCGCCGAGTTTCCCATTATCAACAAATTGTGAGTAATCATTGACCAGAAGCTTAACTGGACCACCCATACACATTGACTACAAGAGCATGGCAGAAACTGGATACTCTGCAATGAGTAGCTCACCTCCAGGAACCTCAAAGCCTCTCGACTAATTACAAAGCTCAAGTCTAGAGTGTATGGAATACACTCCGTGAAATACTCACCATGCAATAGCAACAACACTCAAGAAGCTGGACGCCATCCTGAACAGAGCGGTTTGCGTGCTCAGCACCTCTGCCATTGAACTCAATATCTATCCCCTGCATCATCATCATGGGCAGTCCCTCGGAATCGAGGAAGACTTACTTCCACTCCTGAAGTGAGTTCTTTGGTGGCTGAACAGTCCAATACAAGAGTCACAGTCCCTGTCACAGGTGGGACAGATTGTCGTTGAGGGAAGGGGTGGGTGGGACTGGTTTGCCGCACGCTCCTTCCGTTGCCTGCACTTGATTTCTGCATGCTCTCAGCGACGATACTCGAGGAGCTCAGCGCCCTCCCGGATGCTCTTCCTCCACTTAGGGCGATCTTTGGCCAGGGATTCCCAGGTGTCAGTGGGGACGCTGCACTTTATCAGGGAGGCTTTGAGGGTGTCCTTGTAATGTTTCCTCTGCCCTTTTGTCCCCTGCATCACTGACACACTGTGCACAATCTATATGATTTTTTTTAAACTATTTGTTCACAGGATGTGGACGTTGCTGGCAAGGCTGGCATTTATTGCCTGTCCCTAATTGCCCTTGGGAAGGTGGTGGTAAGCCACCTTCTTGAACTGCTGCAGTCTTTGTGGTACTCCTACAGTGCTGACTATGTCATAGCCATTTGGTACAACTGAGTGGCTTGTTCGGCCATTTCAGAGGGGCAATGCTGTGGGTCTGGAGTCACAGAGACAGACCGGGTAAGGACAGCAGGTTTCCTTCTCTAAAGGGCATTAGTGAACCAGATGTTTTTTTGCAACAATCCAGTTGTTTCATGGTCAACATTACTGATACTAGCTTTTTAAAAATTCCAGATTTATTTAATTAACTGAATTAAAATTCCCCAGTTGCCATGGTAGGATTTGAATTCCTATCTCCAGATTACTAGTCCTGTAACATAACCACTATGCTACCATACCGTGCTGCAGCAACTTACTAGTGTTACTTCAACTGTACTTCCCTCTTCTATGATCACTACCACTGAGGATAACAACAGCATCGTCATGGAAACACCACTTTCAAGTTCCCCTCCAAGTCACATACCAACATGATTTGGGCATATATTGCTATTCCCACATTGTCATTGGGTCAGTATCCTTGAATTCCCTAACCCAATACTATTGTGGGAGCACCATCACCAGAAGGACTGCAGCGATTCAAAGAAAAAGCCCATCACCACCTTCTCAGGGCAACTAGTGATGACTAGCAACGACCCACAAACCTGAAAACAATTTTTAAAAGTCACCATCGGGTACCTGTTAAGAATATCCGCAATTAGATGCATCTTTGACCCCGTTCCAGCCATGTGTCCATTTTGAAGGAGCCTGGCACCACTCTTGACTTCATGAAGAGCAAGATTATGGGCCAAATGTAACAACTAATTTTTTTTTAATTGCATCATGTATTAGAACTTCCTTTGCTCCTGGCTGAGCTCATGTTTACTGTGCCCCCTGGTGGCCAGATAATCTGGATGTTGTTAGTCAGAGCACAATAATTGCGTGCAGTTTCTAACTTAAACCCCAATTGTCTACAGCAATGATCCTTTGTAATCTAATGCCGAGTGCTGTAAAATGGAATCAAAGCAACATACACAGCCACACAACCAGTCTTCTTTTACAATATATTCTCAAAATAAACCAAACACAGATTTATTTCTTCTTATTTGATCTGAGAAGCCCCATCATATCCAAATGACATATGGGTTGTTTGAAAAACCTCTCCTGTTTGTCTCTGCACTATATTTTTTAGTTCGAGTCCTCATTCTCTTTTTATTTCTCCTATATGGATAATGCCGTGGTTGAAACACTGCAGGTGCCCGATCACTCACTGAGAGTTGGATGTGGAAGCCTAAGCTGGTGCTCTCCAGTGCAGGCAATGAGCACAAAGCAGCTGGGAGCCTGGACACAGTTGGACTTATTGGCCTCATGAGGTCGCTGCCCATATTGCAACTGGAGTGCCTGAGCAGTGCTCCAACTCATCAGCATTTGTTGGGAGGACCGAGGGGACGCTCTTGCCATTTGTCTCTCCACCCTTTGGTCAACTCCTTTACCCTTACCTGCTATTCCTGGCACCCCCTTTGTCATGTATCTCACACTACTGTACATAACTGTATCTTACCATGCTATACATGACTGTAACCAGAGATAACCTGTAACCACAAGCTTACCTTACCACCAGGGATGCACTTGCAGGAGACAGTGGATACCTGTCCCAGACAGGTATATAAGGATAGGTCTCAGGCAAGTGTGGCATTCGAGAGCTGTGTAATAAAGGTGCAGGTCCTGAGTGACCTTGACTTCAGTATGTGCCTCGTGTGAATCTGTACTGCAGGGACAGGACTTTACACCCTTCTGCTTGCCTTGTGCCTCTTCTGCCATGCCGGGAATATGACCAGTTCACAGCGGGTAGCCAGCGACCTATCACTGGCTGCTGCCACCCGTCAGTGCAGCTCTGTTACTCCTGGTGCATCATTAGAGACATGCTGGAGGCAGAAGTCATTTATGCAAATGTACTGACCACGCATTATAGGGTGAGGTTAGCCCATTTGTGCTCGTAGTGCCTGCGTGGCAGTTGTTCCACAGTGCTTGGGGTACATGATTATCCCACCCACACAGATCACAAATCAGCCCCAGTCCACACTGGCATTAACACCACACAAATATAAAAAAGTTACTTTGTACGATGATGCGGAGTCTCTCAGTCTGGCTTTTTCCCTTTTTATGTTTTTAACTTGTGAATATATTCTTTTCTTATTTTCTCCCAACTTACTCCCTTCCTATCCTGAAGATGGTGACTCATGCTAGAGCATGGTTTCCTGAACATTGGCAGTCCCTTAATGCATTTGCTCAAGTGTCAGACTGATTTGATTATGGGGACATCACAGCCAAGTCTGATCCTGTTCTTTTCTGATGTACACACTCAAGCACTCTCGAGAGTACGAGAGCATGGGCCTTATGCTAAACATCCGTAAGACAAAGGTCCTCTACCAACCTGACCCTGCCACACAGCACTACCCCACCCCGATTATCAAAATCCACGAAGAGGCCTGGGACCATTTTCCATACCTCGGGAGCCTACTGTCAGCAAGGGCAGACATCGATGACGAGGTCCAACACCACCTTCAGTGTGCCAGCACAGCCTTCGGTCGCCTTGGGAAGAGAGTGTTTGAAGACCAGGACCTCAAATCTGGCACCAAGCTTATGGTCTACAGGGCAGTAGTGATACCCGCCCTCCTGTACGGCTCAGGGACATGGACTATATACAGCAGACACCTCAAAATGCTGGAGAAGTACCACCAGTGCTGCCTCCGCAAGATGCTGCAAATCCATTGGCAGGATGGACACACAAACGGCAGTGTTCTCGATCAGGCGAACATCTCCAGCAACAAAGCATTGACCACGCTCGATCAGCTCCGTTGGGTGGGCCACATCATCCCCATGCATGACACAAGACTCCCAAAGCAGGCGCTCTATTCGGAGCTTCGATACGGCAAGCGAGCCTCAAGTGGGCAGAGGAAACGCTTCAAGGACACCCTCAAAACCTCCTTGATAAAGTGCAACATTCCCTGGGAATCCCTGGCCCATGACTGCCCAAAGTAGAGGAAGAGCATCTGGGAGGACGCTGAGCACCTCGAGTCCCATCGCCAAGAGCATGCAGAAACCAAGCGTAGACAGAGAAAGGAGCGAGCATCAACCCAGGCTCCCCACCCACTCTTTTCTTCAACCACTGTCTGCCCCACCTGTGACAGAGAATGTAGGTCCTGCATTGGACTCTTCAGTCACTTTTAGAGTGGAAGCAAGTCATCCTCGACTCTGAGGGATTGCCTATGTTGAGACTATGGGGTTTAGTCCTAGATCAGAGTGAGAATTAAAATGGTTAGGTTACCTGCTGAGAATGTTAACTCATGACAACCAGAAGTAGTTTCTGTTTGGTAGATCCAGTTTTCATTAATAAAAAGCAAAGAGATGGCACTCCAGATGAGAGCAACTGATCAGCAGCATCGACTTAAAGACACATATAGCAAAGAGATCAATATGGGGGTGTTGTGGTTCCATATTGGCTACTTAGCATTTATGGGCAATTTTCAAGGCAAATCCCAAAAATGTCTATGCGTCTATATTTTGAAAATACCAACTTCAGATTTACAGTGGGAGAAAACCACTGTAGGATAGGTAAATCAACTCCTGAGAGAATCCAGAGATGGCAACTTCTGTATATTTTCAAATGACTCGTTGCTCTGAAGTGGTTTCTGCTCCAGAGGTATTATGGAATAAGTAATGCCATGTACTGGGGGAGGCGAAAGTTGAATGTGAGACTGAGGTAACAGCTCTAGTACTTCATCTGCTTCATCCCACAGACCTTTAGTAATCTCAGCTATAAAGTATAAATAGTCCCAAAGAAATCGCTTAAAAATGATGTGAAAGTATCTTAATGCATGTGTACAATGTACAGGAAGTTTACTTTGCATTATAAATTAATGAGCGACAAAAGACAATTTTAACAACAGAATTTGGGAGATTCTATTGTTTAGTCAACTTAAAACATCATGCTGTGGATTAAGGGGCACACATCAATAACTGATATTTACTCATTCAATATTTATGGCTTAACAACAACTTTTATAGCACCTTTAATGTAATAAAACGTTTGAATGATAAGTGAGTCAAGCGTTATGGGGAGCGGGCAGGGAAATGGAGTTAAGGCCAAGATCAGATTAGCCATGATCTTATTGAATGGCGGAGCAGGCTCGCGGGGCCAAATTGCGTACTCCTTCTCCTATTTCTTATGTTCTTATGTTCCAAGGCACTTCACAGGAGTGTTATCAAAAAAGGAAAATAAATAAGATAATAAATATTATCAAACTTGTAATGTCTTCGTGGCGATTTTTGCCATACACATTCCAATAGGTGAACAGTACTGAAAGATATTATTAAAAGTTAAGCACAGTAGGTCAAATGGGTCACCGTGCAGGAGACCCCATGTGGAGGGGAGTAGATAGCTATGAGGAAAATATCCCCAATTTGATTTATATTTTCCAATCCTTTTACCCACTATTATGAACATCTCCCTTTTGTCTAGTGGATTTTGCACAGTGCTTCTTTTGGCAGGCTGCTGAGCGAGCTACAAAGTAAACATCTATTAGATAGATTGAGCGCTGATGTCCCAAGTGACTTTAGAAACATAGATTGACATACCCCATTTATACCATTACAACCTGTTTGTTAATTACAGCGTGCCAAAGACCTACTTATAAGCAGTCTTCAAGTAACCATGAGCCAGTGATAGAGGGAGGGAGTGAAAGAACAAAACAAAGAGACTATGCATCATGGCTAAGTGACTTTTTTATATTTGTGCAGTGTTATGGCCAACACACTCGGCTGAATACACTCGGCTGATGTGTGGGCTGTATGGGTGGAGCACAATGTACTTGAGGGAATTCAACCTCCTGCATATATCACTGATAGAACTGTGTTTTTGTATGATTAGAATTTAGACTGCTCTCTTCCTATCAGCATAGTTGCTGTCAGTGTCTTTCTCCGCCCTGCTTTTTCCCATCACCACATACACGGATTTTGCTACATTTTTTAACACCATGAACTTAACCCTTCGTAAACTCCTTTACTATCACTTTCTGTTTATCCTTGCATTTTTATAATCTCCATTTCTTTCCAGTAGCTTCCTGCCCATCTTTTATTTGGTGTAAGTTTGTAAGCATTTCTCACCAGTTGTACACACTAGTTTCACACGTGCATATGTTTTATCAGGCTCTTGTCACTACTGCTAATGCTAACACCTCCTTCTCAACAGACAATGTGTTCAAAATCATAAACAGAACTGCAGCAGTCGTGACTGCAGAAAGTGACTCATCTATTTTGGTCGCAAGTTTATTGTGAAATTTTTTTTAAATTTAATTGTGGGAGGATTTTGAGAAGTTATACTCATCATTGTGAAAGGTGATTCTCGTTGCTGGAGAATAAAACATTTGTCTAACATGTTACCCTCAGTGTGATGATCGGGGACTCCTGATCTTTTTTCCCCAATAATGCATCTTAACTACACTACAACCAGCATGATATTGCTGCCCCTATTTTACTCAGGCACAATATAAGAATTATGACAGATGACCATATGTGGAAAAATCAGTTACTATATTGGATAATCTCAATTTATCAAATGTATACAGTGCATCAGTGCATCAGGAAACAAACCCACAATACCAGACTAACAAAGGCAACTCAACACGATACTGATTACTGACTGTGGTCAGTAATGCATTATTTGAAGAATTAGTGGAGTTTCTTTCAAAATAAAGCATTTGCAATGATATACTCCTTGTTCTAAAACATTTCAATGAATTATTTTTGAAATACAATGGTTATTATGTTGGCAAATACATTGCAATTCTATAGCAGCAAGAGGCCACAAACAGCAGTGAGATTTTTAAACAAATGTTGGTGGTTTTGGTTGAGGCAGGAATGTTGGTCAGTGCACGGGAAAAACGGCCTGCCCGTCTTTGAATAGTGCAGTGGGAACTTCAGCAAGAGGCCACAAACAGCAGTGAGATTTTTAAACAAATGTTGGTGGTTTTGGTTGAGGCAGGAATGTTGGTCAGTGCACGGGAAAAACGGCCTGCCCGTCTTTGAATAGTGCAGTGGGAACTTCTAACGTTCACTTAAATCACCAGAACAGGAAGACTTTTACATCTGATTTGTGAAACTGCACCTCCGATAGTGCAGCACTCACTCAGTCTATATAATGCACTCAGATCCTGGTGTGGGTCTTTAACCCAAAATCTTAGGTCCCAGAGATGAGAGCACTACCAATTGAGTAAAGCTGACACACAAGTAAGAAAGCAACAGTACCTCATTATTAGAGTTACCCAGGTCTTTCTGAATTGGAGTAAAATAAAGGTGCTTTGATGCTTCCTGTTGTGTATTCTAGTTATACATTGTGAGTAATAAAATCCCCAAAATAAAATACAAGTTTTTTTCTTTAATTTCATTATAATTGGACTTCTGCAAGTCTAAGCGTCATTTTGTTAGCACTTTATATCATTTGGACAGCTTCTCATCTCTCTTCAGATGTGACTTGTAGCCATCTTGCAAGTTCCCTCATCAGGGCCCAAAATATTTCTTCTCTTTCTATCTTCTGCTACCAAAAGAAGTCAGAATAGTACATTTCCTGCCATGTAAAGACATGCCTTCAGATTCTGAATCACTCTCAGGTTTTCCTCCTTTACCTATGCCTTTGTTGTGGAAACATGCCTGCCACAAAATTATAGTTTAAAAAAAAACAACAAAAGCTTGCATTTACATAGCGCCTCACAGGAGCCTAAGAAGACAAAAATTGACACCAAGCCAAAGGAGGAGATATTAGGACAGGTAACTAAAAGCTTGGCCATAGAGGTAAATTTCAAGGAGGGTTTAATGGTGGAATGAAATGAGTGGGTGATTCACACGGGTCCAAAGTTCAGTTCTTGGAGGATGTAGGGCTCCAGGTGATTAAAGAGATAGAATGGGGCACAGCTATGGTCAATATGCTGCAATTACAATGATCTGGCAGTGAGAATAAGGATGTAAAGAAGTGTTTTTTCCTTCAATACAATGGATAGATTTGACAGAATTCACAATGTGTAAGATTCCCTGATGGCTCATTGGTTAACTGGTATCTTTCAACCACACAGACCAGGCTCAATGCAATCCATAGTCCATGTTGCCTTAAGATCTCAGCTAGATTAGCGGCGGTGGTCACTATCATTGGTCTCGGGGTCATTGGGCTAGAGAGGGGTGAGGGGTGGGGGGAGTTCAGCCAGAGTTCTTGCTCCAGGAATTCCTGGTGGAAGATGAACATATGGATGTTGGGTGAAGACTGTATTGGGCTCGGGCGTGATGTCCCCCTCCAAGGTCAAACAACCTGCCAACATTCACCATTTCAGTTCAGACATGAAGAATAATCACTTGGATGAATACTTCAGGGGTCCTGGCATCCAACAAACTGTATCCCACCATCAGTGCCTTCAGAAGAAAAGACAAAATCGAGCAGAGATGTGTGAGGGAGAAAACATGTGAGTGCCAGGACCCGGAGACATGTGACGGGCACTTTCTTGAGATTCTTTCTACAGGCTGTTGTAAATTCAGCGGAAACCCTACTTACGTAGTTTATCCGGGATTCCCATCAAAGTTACAGCAGTTGGATGGAGAATCCCCAAGGAAATTCTGTCTTAAATTGGTGGAGCAAATTTTCTAGTTTGAGTGTGGCATTTGGAGCAGATTCACTTTTAAGAGGAAAATGATTCATTGAGTATTTTAAATTAGACATCTAACTAGCAGTGAGTTGTAATTGTTCCAAATTATAGCCTTATGTATCAGAAGTAAGCCACCTGACTGATTTAAATTGCTTTTTTCCATTCCACACAGGCAGTAAGCAACAGTGAGACAAGACGAACAATGGACACCCATATTTAACAATAGCTGTAAACCTACATGTCGAACTGTTTCCAAAACTACAAAGTTTATTTCTAAACATAAAAGTTCCTACCAGTGAGCATGGACAGTTGACAACACAGTAAACAATGGCTGGAAAGTGAGTAAGGTGTTATTGTGTTTGTAAGCACTCTAATAATGACTCCACGAGGTAAGGTATTGTACTTGAACTGTGGTGACCTTCGTCCATTTATTACAGCTCCTGAATGAGGGTACAGCATGGTGAGCTCCCTTTTATACCTGGTTACCTGTCGTGTACAGGTGACCCCTAGGTCTCTACTAGTTGCACCCTCTGGTGATACAAGCATAGTATATACAGTATGGAGGTACATCCAATAGTCTTATGTAACTGTACATTGAGTGTACAGAAAGTATACTTATGTTATACATACACAACATCATTCTCTCCTAAGTCTTGTGCCACTGGCCTTTGCATTGTGTGCTCTGGCCCTAGACTTGAGCGTCCAAAGCCCTTGCACCTTGTCTATGCTTTGACTTGGCTCTCTCCCTGTTGACCCCCAAGTCCTAATTGCCACAACATTGGGAAATGGTCATCAGTGGACAGTTTGAGATTGCAGTGGGGGGTTGAGTGGATTCTGGGTGTGATCCATGTGTGTCCATGGCTACATATATCCATTTTCACCCCCCATGCCTAGACCATGTGTGTGTATCAACACCTGCATGTGCATACATGTACAGAAAGAAAGAACAAAAAAACCCATAAGATTAATTACATCACTGTTTGGATACCGCAGTAGTGGAACAAGTACATTTTACAGGTAAGGTACATATGTGGTATCACAGTCTTGCCCCTGGGTTGTGTAGGTGCAGGTGGGTGAGGACGCTAGTTCCAGAGTGACCGGACTGTGTCCAGGTTGTCTGATGGCGACGCTGCACCCCCTGCCAGCTGGGTGGGCTCGGATCGCTCACTTGGCTGAGCCTCAGGGCCTTTGCCATTGCCTAGTGGTGGGCAGAGCCACAGGAGTGTGTGGCCTCCCTGTCCTCCTTTGACGGCTACGGTGTCTCTTTTCTTCACTTCAGCGATAGTGGGAGCCTAGTCATCCCAGGTCCCGTTGGGAGAGCTGGAGGGTGCTAGCCTCTTGCTCCCGGTACTGGCCCTGGTGGTCAGAGAGGTAGAGCCGATCAGGGGTAGGGTACCAGTAGTGGTTCCTTTGCCATCCGCTGATCGCTGGCCCTGCAGCTGGTGTGCTCCCTCTGTGTGTGACCACGCTCCCTGGGGCATCACATTGGTCCCGGATACGCAGGCTACATGTTCGGGTAGCCCGCTGGACCTGGGTGCTTCCGACGGGAGGTTGTCCTTGGTTTTGTCAGCGTGCATGTAGAACCCAGAATCGCACATCATCACTTCATTTACGCTCATTGGTTCCGACTGCCCAACTTATCATGGTTAGTTACATTTACAAACTTGAATTTGTCAGTTACATCTCTTACATATGTTTTACCGGCATCGCTGTATAAAGAGTGGAACTGTCCCTTTAATTGTGATGGGTTGCCGGTCTCCTTTAAGAGGGCCTTACAATCTTTACCCCAATCCGGTTCACTACTCAGCATCACATGTTGCTCCCTCAATGCTGCCCCTCGTGGTCTGGCCGCCATCTCAGATGCTTCACCTCGTGGTTCAGGCGCCATCTTCTTTCTCTCCATGAAGTAGGCTGCGGTGATCCTTTTCTCCCCAGGTTCTGCCATGGAAGCAGGGAAGTTGCCTTCAGCGCCGATTTTCTTCCTCCGGAGTCCTGCCACTGGAGCCTGGAAGGTGAGGTCGGGTCGTTTCGGCTGGATCATCTCGCAGTTGGGTTGAGCGGTCTGGGTCATCTCCACGCAGTCGAGTTGAGCGGCTGGTTTCTCAGGTGATGTGCTGGATCCAACCTCGAGGCCGCGGAGGATGTCGATAACCAGAGGTTGGAGATTTTCCTAGCTCCAACAGATCTTCTTCAACCATCTTCCTCCTAACAGCATTGGACAGGTGAGCAGCTCCACTTGGATCGGGATCGTTTTAGGTCATTCAATTGGATTGCCCCAGAGTTTCTCAAAGGCCGCCCGATTCATAAGTGACTGGCTCGCCCCTGTGTCCACCTCCATCGTGACTGGAACACCGTTGATTTCAACTTCCATTTTCAACGGGGAACTCACGGTGCTGCAGGTAAACACTCCGCACACCACATCGTGGGGCTGAGCTGCCTCATGGACTCTCTCTTCATCGTCGCTGGAGTCCGGATGATTGGCAAACTCTTCATCGACTCGGAACTCTTCATCGACTCAGTGAATACGATTTCTCTTGCACATTTGCTGTAGGTGGCCCTTCGTGTTACAGCCTTTGCATGTATAATCTTTATAGCGGCACTGGTGGGCCCTGTGATTTCCTCCATAGCGCCAGCATGGGGTTAGCTGGTTTGCCCCATGTGGTGGACTCAGGGTTGCGGGACTCGAAGTTCTGCTCTCTCTCCCCTGAGAGAGACTGCGTTCAGCAGTTCTGCCTCTAAAAGGCATCAGTCAGTTCACAATACTTGCCGGGTTAGAGTCCTGGGGGTGAGTCATCCGCGTGGAATCGCAGGCTGTTACGAGCTCCTCATATGTTTTGGTCGTTGTTTTCGCTAGGGCTAGCAAGTCCTTGACAAGGCCATAGACGGTGGGCCCACAACTGCTGAACAGGATAGCTCTGCGCTTATCAGCCAGTGAGGCCAGGCCATCTCCCGCCAGATCGTTAGCAATAAAGAAGTGATCGAGCCTTTCCACAAAGGTCTCCCAGTCGTCCCCATCGGCGCATTGTTGAAACGTGCCAAGGTTAGTCATTTTCGCGTGGAAATTCGTAATCTAGTCGGCAGTTATTGTGTCTGTAAACACTCTAGTAATGACTTCACGAGGTAAGGTATTGTCCTTGAAGTGTGGTGACCGTAGTCCATTTATTACAGCTCCTGAGTGAGGGTACAGCACGGTGGGCTCCCTTTTATACCTGGTTACCTGTCGTGTACAGGTGACCCCTAGGTCTCTACCAGTTGCACCCTCTGGTGGTACAAGCACAGTGTATACAGTGTCGAGGTACATTCAGTAGTCTTAAGTAACTGTACATTGAGTGTACAGGGAGTATACTTCTGTTATACATACACGTGCAAAAAGCCTACCTGTAGTTTATCACGGAGTAAAAATTGTTTTTAATAACAGGACAGCAGGAACTCCCGTGACAGTTCATGGATTGGTAATGGACCATACAGACCAGGGAAATCCCAGGTTCAACCTTTGGTGCTTGTTGAGTTACGCAGCACTGGAGTTGCTACAATTGATCTCTGCTTGCGTTGGATTTCCTCTCATGATCCCTATTTACTGATTTCTTCTGGAAAGTACCTGCGTGGGGATACCAGGTGAGAACTGAATCGGCTTGGTTATAATGCCTTCCATGGTAGAATAAAGAAAGAAAGACTTGCATTTATATAGTGCCTGTCACAATCTCAGGACCAAAGCACTTTACTGCCAATGAATTACTTTTGGAGTGTAATCACTATTGTAATGAAAGAAAACTGGCAGCCAATTTGCACACAGCAAGCTCCCACAAACAGCAATATGTTAACAACCAGATAGTCTGTTTTTGTTACGTTGATTGAGGGATAAATATTGGCCGGGACACCGGGGATAACTCCCCTGCTCTTCTTTAAAATAGTGCCATGGGATTTGAGAGAGCAGATGGGGCCTTGGTTTAACAATTCATCCAAAAGTTGGCACCTCTGATAATACAGCACTCCCTCAGTACTGCACTGGAGTGTGATAGAAACATAGAAACATAGAAAATAGGTGCAGGAGTAGGCCATTCGGCCCTTCTAGCCTGCACCGCCATTCAATGAGTTCATGGCTGAACATGAAACTTCAGTACCCCATTCCTGCTTTCTCGCCATACCCCTTGATCCCCCTAGTAGTAAGGACCTCATCTAACTCCTTTTTGAATATATTTAGTGAATTGGCCTCAACAACTTTCTGTGGTAGAGAATTCCACAGGTTCACCACTCTCTGGGTGAAGAAGTTCCTCCGCATCTCGGTCCTAAATGGCTTACCCCTTATCCTTAGACTGTGACCTCTGGTTCTGGACTTCCCCAACATTGGGAACATTCTTCCTGCATCTAACCTGTCTAACCCCGTCAGAATTTTAAATGTTTCTATGAGGTCTCTCTCATTCTTCTGAACTCCAGTGAATACAAGCCCAGTTGATCCAGTCTTTCTTGATAGGTCAGTCCCGCCATCCCGGGAATCAGTCTGGTGAACCTTCGCTGCACTCCCTCAATAGCAAGAATGTCCTTCCTCAGGTTAGGAGACCAAAACTGTACACAATACTCCAGGTGTGGCCTCACCAATGCCCTGTACAACTGTAGCAACACCTCCCTGCCCCTGTACTCAAATCCCCTTGCTATGAAGGCCAACATGCCATTTGCTTTCTTAACCGCCTGCTGCACCTGCATGCCAACCTTCAATGACTGATGTACCATGACACCCAGGTCTCTTTGCACCTCCCCTTTTCCTAATCTGTCACCATTCAGATAATAGTCTGTCTCTCTGTTTTTACCACCAAAGTGGATAACCTCACATTTATCCACATTATACTTCATCTGCCATGCATTTGCCCACTCACCTAACCTATCCAAGTCGCTCTGCAGCCTCACAGCATCCTCTTCGCAGCTCACACTGCCACCCAGCTTAGTGTCATCCGCAAATTTGGAGATACTACATTTAATCCCCTCATCTAAATCATTAATGTACAGTGTAAACAGCTGGGGCCCCAGCACAGAACCTTGCGGTACCCCACTAGTCACTGCCTGCCATTCTGAAAAGTACCCATTTACTCCTACTCTTTGCTTCCTGTCTGACAACCAGTTCTCAATCCATGTCAGTACACTACCCCCAATCCCATGTGCTCTAACTTTGCACATCAATCTCTTGTGTGGGACCTTGTCGAACGCCTTCTGAAAGTCCAAATATACCACATCAACTGGTTCTCCCTTGTCCACTCTACTGGAAACATCCTCAAAAAATTCCAGAAGATTTGTCAAGCATGATTTCCCTTTCACAAATCCATGCTGACTTGGACCTATCATGTCACCTCTTTCCAAATGCACTGCTATGACATCCTTAATAATTGATTCCATCATTTTACCCACTACCGATGTCAGGCTGACCGGTCTATAATTCCCTGTTTTCTCTCTCCCTCCTTTTTTAAAAAGTGGGGTTACATTGGCTACCCTCCACTCTATAGGAATTGATCCAGAGTCAATGGAATGTTGGAAAATGACTGTCAACGCATCCACTATTTCCAAGGCCACCTCCTTAAGTACTCTGGGATGCAGTCCATCAGGCCCTAGATTTTTGTGCTCAAGTTTCAGGACTTGAACCTTCTGACTCAAAGGCAAGTACGCTGTCATGGCTGACAGTATTAAAGAGCAGCTGGCACCTTTAGAACCATAAGCCAACCAGAGTCAGCAAATTTAGGGGAGGAGAGGATATAATTGGTGATGTTTGGGAGAAAGAAAATAGACTTGAAGGTGACACAGGGACTTTATTCTAATCTAGGAACTTAATTGTGGGTGAATCTCATTCAGTTTCAATGAGACTGGTAACTTAAGGCAGCTGTGTGCTATCAGAATCCAGTCCCAGATCTTTGATTACGTTCTGGAAGCACTTTTCCTTCTCAGTTCAACGGAGCTCCAGGTAACATTCAATATTGGTTTCATAATGGCATCAGATGAGTAGAGTACTAGAATTTACTCTACAAACGATGAATCCGTTTTCTTATAATATTTAATACATCAGCTTTTGCAGTTTAGACTCTGGATACCTAATCTACATTGGGTATTGTTGGACAATCTGGTTCTTAAATTCATGTTGTCCACTTGTATTTCAATGAAATGGTTCAGTTTACATTGACGAATCTAAGTGTAGCACCAAGGTCGAGATGCTCCATTCATTGGTGCTTACACACACTACTGAAACTTCACATTCACTGCAGCTCCTTCATTGCTTTTGGAAAGAAAACCTCCTCTTCACACTCTGTATTGCCAGTAATAAGGGCTGCTGGGTGACTCATAGTCAGAGGGAACCTTTATTTTAGCTGTCCTGCATCACCTCTTTTATTGCCAATTATCTCCCCATCTCCTGTCGTGAAGATATTGATTTCTGCTGCGGTAAGGTTTCACAGCTGCCAGGTAGGCTCCCAACATCTTGCCCAAGAGACCATTACTTCATGTGTAAGCCAAGACAGCAGACGAATTGACTAGTGGTATCACAGCTATGCCCAACTCTGCCTTCACCCAAGGTCTACATGCATGCACTTTCCAGCAGGGATAGCAATCACAAGTGGAAACTGATATGTCCTTACTATACAGTATAAATGCACACGAGGCCCATACTTGAGAGAAGGTCATTCTGTGACCAGTAACCTTTTATTCCAGCACTGAAGTGATGAAGGTGGGTGGAGCTTCCCCTTTTATACTTGAAAGTCCAGGTTAGGAGTGTCTCCCACAAGTTCACCACCTAGTGGTCAATGCACTCACGGTGTACAACTTAGGTCAGTTTATACATGGGTTACAATGACAGTTGAATGCATGACATCACCTCCCCCCCAAAGTTTTATTGGGATCACAGGTTAAGTCTCTCTGGTGGTTTACGCTCCCTTGTAGAGCGTCTGAGTTGGGGCTCCAGTTGATGGGCACTGGCCTGAGTGTCTGCTGTTTGCGGTGCCTCAGGCCTGTCCGGACTGCCCACAGTGACTGGGCTCTCCTCCACTTGGTTCTGGTCACCTGTGGTGGAGTGAACTCTACATCGTGTTCTTCCTCTGCTTCTTCTATGGGGTTGCTGAACCTCCTTTTTGTTTGATCCACGTGTTTGCGGCAGATTTGTCCATTGGTAAGTTTAACTACCAGAATCCTATTCCCCTCTTTGGCAATCACTGTGCCTGTGAGCCATTTGGGCCCTGCAGCGTAGTTGAGGACAAAGACAGGGTCATTGACATCAATACATCGCGCCCTTGCATTCCCGTCATGGTAGTCACATTGTGACCGGCGCCTGCTCTCAACAATTTCTTTCATGGTGGGGTGTATAAGGGATAACCTGGTTTTGAGCATCCTTTTCATTAACAGCTCTGCAGGTGGAACCCCTGTGAGCGAGTGTGGTCGGGATCTATTGGCCAACAGGAGACGTGATAAGCGGCTTTGTAGGGAACCCCCTTGGATTCTGAGCATCCCTTGTTTGATTATCTGCACTGCTCGTTCCGCCTGGCCGTTTGAGGCCGGCTTGAACGGTGCTGTTCTGACATGGTTGATACCATTTCCTTCCATGAAGTCCTGGAATTCAATGCTTGTAAAGCACGGGCCATTGTCGCTGACCAAGACGTCCGGTAGACCATGGGCGGCGAACATTGTCCGTAGACTTTCTACTGTGGCAGCGGATGTGCTTGAATTGAGAATGTCATGCTCGATCCATTTGGAGTAAGCGTAAACATTTTTCCCATGAAAGGACCTGCATAGTCCACATGGATGCGTGACCATGGCTTGACGGGCCAGGACCAGGGGCTAAGGGGGGCTTCCCTGGGCACATTGCCCAGCTGGGTACACGTGTTGCACCTGCAAACACAAAGTTCCAGGTCTGCATCTATCCCTGGCCACCAAACGTGTGACCGGGCAATTGCCTTCATCATGACAATGCCCGGGTGCTCATTGTGGAGTTCTCTGATGAACACCTCTCTGCCCATCTGGGGCATGACTACTCGGTAGGCAATTGGCCTGAATCGAGAATTCATCCTTGCGCCTGTGAAATGGTTTAAATTCCTCAGGGCATGCCCCGTTTGTGGCTGCCCAGTCCCCATTCAGGACACATTTCTTGACTATAGACAGTTGAGGGCCTCTATTTTTCCAGCCTTTGATCTGACGGGCTGTCACGGGTGAGCCTTCGCTTTCGAAAGCTTCAACAGCTATGACCATCTCAGCAGCATGCTCGGTTGCTCCCTCGGTGGTGGCTAGTGGGAGCCTGCTGAGTGCATCGGCGCAGTTTTCAGTGCCCGGTCTGTGCCGAATTGTATAATCATAGGCGGCTAACGTGAGTGCCCACCTCTGTATGCGGGCCGATGCATTTGCATTTATGGCCTTGTTGTCGGCCAAAAGGGACGTTAGGGACGTGATCTGACTCCAGCTCAAATTTCCTGCCAAACAGGTACTGGTGCATTTTTTTTTACTGTATATACACATGTAAGCGCTTCCTTTTCTACCATCCCTTAGCCCTTTCTGCCTGGGACAGACTTCTGGAGGTATAAGCTACCGGCTGTAACTGACCCTTGGCATTAACACGCTGCAACACACACCCGACCCCATAGGACGACGCATTGCACGTTGAAACAAGTTTCTTACATAGTCATATAGCGTTAACTGATTGTTGGAGCATAGCAAATTGTGTGCTCTATCAAAAGCCCTTTCCTAGCTGTCCCCCCAGATCCAATCATGACCTTTGCGTAGAAGCACGTGTAGCGTCTCTAACAACGTGCTCAATTTGGGAAGAAAGTTACCAAAATAGTTCAGGAGCCCCAGGAACGAATGCAGCTCCGTCGTGTTACGGGGTCTGGGTGCTCTCTGGATCGCTTCCATTTTGGACGCAGTAGATCTGATCCCGTCTGCTGCTACCCTCCTCCCCAGGAATTTGCTCTTTTTCAGTTGCAGCACTACCCGGTCCAGTCAGCATAGCACCTCCTCCAGGTTGTGGAGGTGTGCTTCAGTATCGCAACCCATGATGAGGATGTCGTCTTGAAAAACCACCGTCCTTGGAATCGACTTGAGGCTTTCCATATTTCCTTGAAAGATCGCAGCGGCCGAGCGAATCCCAAACAGACATCTGTTGTACTCAAACAACCCCTTGTGTGTTGTGATGGTTGCCAGCTTCTTTGACTCACTCGCCAGCTCCTGGGTCATGTAAGCTGAGGTCAGGTCCAATTTTGAAAAATGTTTGCCACCGGATAGCATCGCAAAGAGGTCCTCCGCTTTCGGTAGCGGGTACTGGTCTTGGAGTGACACCCGATTGATGGTGGCCTTGTAATCACCACATATCCTGACCGATCCATCCGCCTTGAGCACCGGCACAATCGGGCTTGCCCAGTCACTGAATTCGACTGGCGAGATGATGCTTTCCCTCGGTAGGCGGTCCAATTTGCCTTCTCTCTTTTCCCGCATCACGTACGGCACCGCTCTGGCCTTGTGGTGTACTGGCCTGGCATCTGGGTTTATGTGAACTATTACCTTGGTCCCCATGAAAGTGGCAATGCCGGGTTGAAATAATGAGTCAAATTTGTCCAGGACCTGTGAGCATGATACTCGCTCCACAGAGGAAATTGCATTGACATTGCCCCATTTCCAGTTCATGACAGCAAGCCAACTCCTCCCCAGTAGTGCGGGACCGTCCCCCGGGACAATCCAGAGTGGCAATCTGTTCTCTGAATCTTTGTGGGTCACGACTACCGTGGCGCTGCCTAGCACCGGAATGATCTCCTTTGTATATGTCCATAGCTGTGCGTCAATCGGCAATAATTTTGGCCTCCTGGCCTTGGACAGCACAACTTGTCAAACTGTTTGATACTCATCAGGGACTGTTTGGCTCCCGTGTCTAGCTACATTGATACTGGGATGCCATTGAGGAGCACTTTCATCATTATCAGTGGCGTCCTGGTGTATGAACTATGTATGTGCTCCACATGAACTTGCTGAACTTCAGCTTCCAGCGATTTCCCCCAGTGTTCATTTGGCCTCGTAGGGCTTACATCTGGCCCGTCCTCATCGTACATCGTACATCAACCTGGCTGCAGGCTTCCTGCACATACGCCCCAAGTGACCGCTGACGTTGCAGTTTCTGCAGGTATATTGCTGATACCTGCAAGCTCTGGCTGGGTGTTTGCCTCCACACCTCCAACATGAGCCGTTGTTGGAAACAAAAGGTCCATTACTAGTCGATCATTTCTGACTGTCTCTGTAACTGTCCGTAAACGCACCATTGACAGGTGTTGATGGCCCCATTACTGGCCGCATTGTCCCTTGCGATGGCATGAATCGCCGTTCAGCTAGCCATTATCTCTGTTGAATTCCCCCTTTTGGTTCGACTACATGCTCGAGGCATGTCCGATTGTCCCTGTCTGCCTGGAGAACTGTGTGCCGCGTTAACAATGTTGACTCCCTGTCCATTTGCTGCATTTAAGCCAAGATTTTTGTCAAACATCATTCTGATCTCTTCCTCCCCTGAGATAAATGTCTGGGCCATCAAAGCCGCCGTTTCCAGGGTCAAGTGTTTGGTCTCAATCAGTTTCCTGAAAACCCCAGCATGCCCGATGCCCTCAATAAAAAAAGTCTCGCAGCATCTCCACTTTGCATGCATCTGGGAACTTACATAGGCTCGCCAGTCGCCGGGGGTCTGCCACAAAGTCTGGAACGCTTTGCCCTTCTCGCCGCCAGTGCTGTAAAACCGGTGTCTCGCCATGTGCATGCTACTCGCCGGTTTACGGTGTTCCCCGATCAACTTACTGAGCTCCTCAAAAGTCTTGTCCGCTGGCTTCTCTGGCGCTAGAAGGTCCTTCATCAGGGAGTACGTCCTGGATCCACAAACCGCCAGGAGATGAGCTCTGTGTTTGTCGGCCGAATCCTGTCCCAACGAAACTTTACTGTAGTCTCTCAATAAAATCGTCCCAATCATCACCAACACAGTACCACTCGTCTGTGCTGCTAGTGGCCATGTTCACGTGGTTTAAATCCCAGTTTCTCGTCGCCAATGATATGTCCTTACTATACAGTATAAATCCACATGAGGCCCATACTTGAGAGAAGGTCACTCTGTGACCAGTAACCTTTTATTCCAGCACTGAAGTGATGAAGGTGGGTGGAGCTTCCCCTTTTATACTTGAAAGTCCAGGTTAGGAATGTCTCCCACAAGTTCACCACCTAGTGGTCAATGTACTCACGGTGTACAACTTAGGTCAGTTTATACATGGGTTACAATGACAGTTGAATACATGACAGGAACAAACTGATTTTCCCCTCGCAAACCTGAGGCCAGTTGTAACATCCCGACTGCCAGCCTGGCTCAGATCAACCAACTCCGCACACACCAGTTTCATGCTGCTGTTACCAACTGAGTCATTCGGGGACCTCGCCAAGTGGTTCAATCAGTGATTGTATGTCGGCTTTCTCCAATCATTCTCGGAGGCAGCATTCCCCATGTCTTCTAGTCAGCTGCTGGGCAACACTTTCTGCAACTCCTGATTGCAGATAGGCATTACCAAGAAAATTGTGTAACTGCCTGGACTGTGTAACGTCTAATTAAAGAGATCGTAAATTCGTCACAGAAGTTTCACCGCAGCCTCTGCATTACCTGGAAGCAATCCAGAACAACAGTGGGAAACGAGATACTTTTGTTATTTGTTTTGGAAAGAAGAATCATCAGCCTACACTTTGCAAGGCAAACAAAACCTACTGCATTAGCTGATTTAGCCCAATGGCTTAGATTAAGCTGTTTCATCATATTTGTTGAAAAGGAGAATGTCCCTCAAGGCCTGCTATGTTTTCTTGTTTTAACTTCTCATGTTAAGGTACTGACTTGTGTTGCTGTGTTCAGCAACCCAACCATACTCTGCTGTGGCCATTGTTGTGCTATTTTGAGAAGACCGTTAAGGCCAATTTTACAAAACCATGTTCCTGTTGGGGAGCCTCAGCCACCGCAGTACATAATCAGGAAATCAACGAAAGTGCTCTACATCAATTAGGGAATGCTTAATGCCAGGAAAAGGAAGTGTTCCATTCCCCAGCACTAGTATTTTACCTTGATGAGCACAAGATAGTTGAAAACCTTTTTTTTTTGGGGTGGGGGGGTGGGAGAGAAGAGGGTGTGTATAGGATAGAAAGTCACAGAGGACTTTCCACAGATATCTCCTGGACTGGGGACTATTTAAAATAACTTTCTTTTACATAGTGCCTTCTTGCATCACTCAGAACATCCCTAAGCACAACAGAAAATGCTCACGTTGGCTTGGTTATAGCTCCCACATCATCCAGTTGCCCTTCAATAGCACGTCCAAGTGTTGGTAGAATATTGACTGTTGTGAAATCAGTCAAGCATGACCACTTATGCATTCAAAACCTACTCACTATCATTTTCCGGAGGGTGGGGAGATGGGGGTCACAGGATAAGAATCAGGAGCAAGAACCCTGCCTGTTTGATCCTTTCCTCTATCTCATGGTCTAAAGGCCAATTGTAGCATCCCATCTGAACTCAACTAATTCAGCACTGGGGGATCAAACCAGAGACCTTCCCTGTCTATACAGCACGGGTCAGTACTAATGAGCGGTGCATTTTTCAGCTACATTTCCAGATTTCCTTTTTCTACTTTTAGTTGTATTAACATATCCTTATCCTTGCTAATGCCACCTTCCTTTCCCTGATCTCTCACTTGCACAGTAGCAGGCATGATTGAACTCTCAACGTTAACATTAGAATGTGGAACTCACCACCACAAGCAGCAGTTGAGGCAACTAACATAGATGCATTTAAGGGGAAGCTAGAGAAACACATGAGCGAGAAAAGAATAGAAGGTTATGTTGACAGTGTTAGATGACGTAATGTGGGAAGAGACTCATATGCAGCATAAACACTGGCATGGACCAGTTGGGCTGAATGGCCTGTTTCTATTCTGTACATTCTAAGTAATTCTGTGTTAGTGTGAAACATAGAAACATAGAAAATAGGTGCAGGAGTAGGCCATTCGGCCCTTCGAGCCTGCATCACCATTCAATATGATCATGGCTAATCATGCAACTTCAGTACCCCACTCCTGCTTTCTCTCAATACCCACTGATCCCTTTAGCCATAAGGGCCACATCTAACTCCCTTTTGAATATATCCACCGAACTGGACTCAACAACTTTCTGTGGTAGAGAATTCCATAGATTTACAATTCTCTGGGTGAAAAAAATTCTCCTCATCTCGGTCCTAGATGGCTTACCCCTTACATTTTGGTAAGAAGAATAAGGAGAGGCAACTAAATGGTGCAAGTCTAGAGGGGGTGTAGGAACAGCGACCTGGGGATTTATGCACACAAATCTTTGAAGGCAGCAGGACAAGTTGAGAAGGCTGTTATAAAACTGATCCTTGACTTTATTAAGAGAGGCATAGAGTACAAAAGCAAGGAAGTTATGCTAAACCTTTATAAAACACTGGTTAGGCCTCAGCTGGAATATAGTGTTCAATTCTGGGCACCACACTTAGGAAGGATGTCAAGGCCTTGGAAAACAGATTTACCAGGGATGAGGGACTTCAGTTATGTGGAGAGACTGGAGAAGCTGGGGCTGTTCGCCTTAGAGCAGAGAAGGGTAACATGAGATTTGATAAAGGTGTACAAAATCATGAATGGTTTTGATAGAGTAAATAAGGAGAAGCTGTTCCCAAAGGCAGAAGGGCTGGTAACCAAAGGACATCCATTTAAAATGATTGGCAAAAAAAACAGAGGCAACATGAGGAAACTTTTTTTACAGAAGGAGTTATTGTGATCTGGAATGCAATATCTGAAAGGATGGTGGAAGCAGAATCAATAGTAACATTGGCTAAGGTGGACTGGGAAAATAGATTAGACGGTTGATGAGCAGTGGCAGACATTTAAGGAGCTATTTCATAACTCACAACAAAAATATACTCCAATGAGAAGGAAAAACTTTGAGAAGGGATAACCATTCATGGCTAACTAAGGAAATAAAGGATGGTATCAAAGTGGCCACGACTAGTGAGAGGCCAGAGCATTGGGAAACTTGTAAAAACCAGCAAAGAATGACTAAAAAAATAATAAAGAGGGGGAAGATAGATTATGAAAGTAAACTAGCAAGAAATATAAAAACGGATAGTAAGGGTTTCTACATGTATATAAAAAGGAAGAGAGTGGCTAAAGTAAATGTTGGTCCTTTAGAGAATGAGACTGGGGAAGTAATAATGGAGAACAGGGAAATGGCAGAGACTTTGAACAAATATTTTATATTGGTCTTCATGGTACAAGACACTAAAAACATCCCAATAATGGATAATCAAGGGACTACAGGGAGGGAGGAACTTAAAACAATCACTATCACTAAAGAAGAAGTACTTGGTAAAATAATGGGACTAAAGGTGGACAAGTCCCCTGGAACTGATGGCTTGCATCCTAGGGTCTTAAAAGAAGTGGCTACAAAGATAGTGGATGCATTGGTTGTAATCTACCAAAATTTCCCGGATTCTGGGGAGGTCCCAGCGGATTGGAAAACCGCAAATGTAACACCCCTTTTTAAAAAAGGAGGCAGACAGAAAGCAGGAAACTATAGACCAGTTAGCCTAACATCTGTCGTCGGGAAAATGCTGGAGTCCATTATTAAGGAAGTAATAGCTGGACATTTGGAAAGGCATAATTTAGTCAAGCAGAGTCAGCATGGTTTTATGAAAGGGAAATCATGTTTGACAAATTTGCTGGAATTCTTTGAGGATGTAATGAGCAGGATGGATAAGGGTGAACCAGTGGATGTGGTGTATTTGGATTTCCAGAAGGCATTCGATAAGGTGCCACATAAAAGGTTTCTGTACAAGATGAAAGTTCACAGGGTTGGGGATAATACATTACCATGGATAGAGGATTGGCTAACTAACAGAGAACGGAAAGTCGGGATAAATGGGTCATCTTCCAGTTGGCAAACAGTAATTAGTGAGGTGCCACAGGGATCGGTGCTGGGGCCTCAACTATTTACAAATCTATATTAATGATTTGGATGAAGGGACCGAGTGTAATGCAGCCAAGTTTGCTGATGATACAAAGATGGGTGGGAAAGCAATATGTGAGGAGAACGCACAAAATCTGCAAAGGGATATAGACAGGATTAGTGAGTGGGAAAAAATTTGGCAGATGGAGTATAATGTGGGAAAGTGTGAGGTTATCCACTTTGGCAGAAAAAATAAAAAAGCAAATTTTAATTTAAATGGAGAAAAATTACAAATTGCTGCAGTACTGGGAGTCCTTGTGCATGAAACACAAAAAGTTAGTATGAAGGTACGGCAAGTAATCAGGAAGGCAAATGGAATATTGGCCTTTATTGCAAGGGGGATGGAGTATAAATGCAGATAAGTCCTGCTACAACTGTACAGGGTATTGGTGAGGCCACACCTAGCATGCAGATTTGGTCTCCGTATTTAAAGAAGGATATTCTTGCATTGGAGGCAGTTCAGAGAAGGTTCACTAGGTTGATTCCTGAGATGTGGGGGTTGACATGAGGAATGGTTGAGTAGATTGGGCCTCTGCACATTGGAATTCAGAAGAATGAGAGGTGATCTTATCAAAACGTGTAAGATTTTGAGGGGGCTTGACAAGATGGATGCAGAGAGGATATTTCCACTGATAGGAGAGACTAGAACTAGGGGGCATAATCTTAGAATAAGGGGCCACCCATTTAAAACAGAGATGAGGAGGAATTTCTTCTCTCAGAGTGTTGTAAATCTATGGAATTCATTGCCTTAGAAAGCTGTGGGAGCTGGGTCATTTAATAAATTTAAGACAGAGATAGACAGTTTCTTAACTGATAAGGGAATAAAGGGTTATGGGGAGCGGGCAGGGAATTTATAATGGGGAACAAAGAAATGGCAGACCAATTGAACAAATACTTTGGTTCTGTCTTCACGAAGGAAGAGACAAATAACCTTCCAGAAGTACTAGGGGACAGTGGGTCTAGTGAGAAGGAGGAACTGAAGGATATCCTTATTAGGCAGGAAATTGTGTTAGAGAAATTGATGGGATTGAAGTCCGATAAATCCCCGGGATCTGATAGTCTGCATCCCAGAGGACTTAAGGAAGTGGCCCTAGAAATAGTGGATGCATTGGTGATCATTTTCCAACAGTCTATCGACGCGGGATCAGTTCCTATGGACTGGAGGGTAGCTAATGTAACACCACTGTTTAAAAAGTGAGGGAGAGAGAGAAAGCGGGTAATTATAGATTGGTTAGCCTGACATCAGTGGTGGGGAAAATGTTGGAATCAATTATTAAGGATGTAATAGCAGCGCATTTGGAAAGTAGTGACAGGATCGGTCCAAGTCAGCATGGATTTATGAAGAGGAAATCATGCTTGACAAATCTTCTGGAATTTTTTGAGGATGTAACTAGTAGAGTGGACAAGGGAGAACCAATGGATGTGGTGTATTTGGACTTTCAAAAGGCTTTTGACAAGGTCCCACACAAGAGATTGGTGTGCAAAATCAAATCACATGGTATTGGGGGTAATATACTGACGTGGATAGAGAACTGGTTGGCAGACAGGAAGTAGAGAGTCGGGATGAACGGGTCCTTTTCAGAAATACAGGCAGTGACTAGTGGAGTGCCGCAGGGCTCAGTGCTGGGACCCCAGCTCTTTACAATATACATCAATGATTTGGATGAAGGAATTGAATGTAATATCTCCAAGTTTGCAGATGACACTAAACTGGGTGGGGGTGTGAGCTGTGAGGGGGACGCTAAGAGGCTGCAGGGTGACTTAGACAGGTTAGGTGAATGGGCAAATGCATGGCAGATGCAGTATAATGTGGATAAATGTGAGGTTATCCACTTTGGGGGCAAAAACGCGAAGACAGAATATTATCTGAATAGTGGCAGATTAGGAAAAGGGGAGGTGCAACGAGACCTGGGTGTCGTGGTTCCTCAGTCATTGAAAGTTGGCATACAGGTACAGCAGGCGGTAAAGAAGGCACATGGTATGTTCATAGCTAGGGGATTTGAATATAGGAGCAGGGAGGTCTTACTGCAGTTGTAAGGCCTTGGTGAGGCCTCACCTGGAATATTGTGTTCAGTTTTGGTCTCCTAATCTGAGGAAGGACGTTCTTGCTATTGAGGGAGTGCAGCAAAGGTTCACCAGACTGATTCCCGAGATGGCTGGACTGACATATAAGGAGAGACTGGATCAACTGGGCCTTTATACATTGGAGTTTAGAAGGATGAGAGGGGATCTCATAGAAACATACAAGATTCTGACGGGATGGGACAGGTTAAATGCGGGTAGATTGTTCCCGATGTTGGGGAAGTCCAGAACCAGGGGACACAGTCTTAGGATAAGGGGTAGGCCATTTAGGACTGAGATGAGGAGAAACTTCTTCACTCAAAGAGTTGTGAACCTGTGGAATTCTCTACCGCAGAGAGTTGTTGATGCAGTTCATTGGATATATTCAAGAGGGAGTTAGATATGACCCTTATGGCTAAGGGGATCAAGGGGTATGGAGAGAAAGCAGGAAAGGGGTACTGAGGGAATGATCAGCCATGATCCCCTTATCGAATGGTGGTTCAGGCTCGAAGGGCCGAATGGCCTACTCCTGCACCTATTTTCTATGTTTCTATGGACCTGAGTCCATGATCGGATCAGCTATGACCGTATTAAATTGCAGAGCAGACTCGAGGAGCCTGTCCTACTCCTATTTCTTACGTTCTTATGAAGGGGTTGACTTATGAAGAAAGATTGAGCAGTTTGGGCCTGTACTCATTGGGAGTTCAGAAGAATGAGGTGATCATATTGAGACATAAGATAATGAGGGGACTCAATAAAGTAGATGCAGAGAGGATATTTCCACTCATGGGGGAATCTAGAACTAGGGGGCATAGTTTTGTAATAAGGGGTTGCCCATTTAAAACTGAGATGAGGAGGAATTTCTTCTCTCAGAGGGTCATAAATCTGTGGAATTCTCTGACCCAGAGAGCTGTGGAGGCATTGAATATATTTAAGGCGGAGATAGACGGATTTTTGAGTGATAAGGGAATAAGGGGTTATGGGGAGCAGGCAGGGAAGTGGAGCTGAGCCCATGATCAGATCAGCCATGATCTTATTGAATGGCGGAGCAGGTTCGAATGGCCAAATGGCCTACTCCTGTTTCTATTTTTATGTTCTTATGTAACATTCAAAAGAGAATTGGATAAATACTTGAAGGGAAACATGTACAGGGCTATGGGGGATAAAGCAGAGGATTGAGATTAATTGAAGAGCTCTACCAAAGTGCTGACACAGGCATGATGGGCCAAATGGCCACCTTCTGTGCTGTATCACTATGATTCTATGAACAAAGCTACAATATCCATTACAACTGCCCAAATTCAGGCAGCCCTGTCAGCAAAGCACTACTTATAGCTTGTAGATGTGTAGATTACAAACCAAAAAAATGTACTGCCAATGCTACATTAAGATTCGTTAATTGGGATGTGAGGATGTTTTGCTGTTTGTAGTATACAGATGGTGGTTTCCACAAAGGCAGCAAAGTTGGTCACTTTGTAATTAAACCCTAAAATGCAGTCGCTGAAGATTGGTAGAACAGTAGAAGCTTCTCAATGGCTCATTGCCTGGTGTGTTATATAATTGAAAGCCTCCAGGTTCAGTGCTTGGTGTGTTCTTCATCAGCTGGTCTGCATCACAGCAACAGCACTACATTTGGCTCAACACTCCTGGACTGAGGACACTCGTAAGGGGGTGGGTGGGCTTCAGTCAAACTTCGGTCTGTTCTTTGATGTGTGCAACTCCATTTAAATGCTGGAGTGAGGATATTTGCATAATGATGTGACCGCCATTTTTATCACTTGTGGGGTGTCTCAGCAGAGATATTTCTGCCATACATTGCAATAGTGTAAGTGGTGCGACTGTAGAAGCTGAAGAGCTTTGAAAAAAATTGAAAACCTAACACCCAGTGCTGACTGTTACTTTTGCTGCTCTCCAAACAATTAAATCATTTGCAGAACGATGGATTGTTGCTGGGATAATGGCATGTCCCACACTTGTGGGTCCCACTTCCACCAGGGTCTGACTCTGGCACTCCTGTATATGCCTGCGGCATGGAGGTTGTTCTTCGCACTGGAGCCCAGAGGTGGAACTGGCAGGGATTTCTGCAGATGGCATTATCCAATTAATACTGACTCTCCCAGTGACATAAGAAATAGGAGCAGGAGACGGCCATTTGGCCTCTTGAGCCTGCTCCGCAATTCAATACGACCATGGCTGATCAGCTCCACTTCCTTGCCCGCTTCCCATAATCCTTTACTCCCTTATCGCTCAAAAATCTGTCCATCTCCGCCTCAATGACTCAGCCTCCACAACTCTCTGGGGCAGAGAATTCCATAGATTTACAACCCTCCGAGAAGAACTTTCTCCTCATCTCAGTTTTAAATGGGCAGCCCCTATTCTAAGACTATGTCCCCTAGTTTTAGTTTCTCCTATGAGTGGAAATATCCTCTCTACATCCACTTTGTCGAGCCCCCTCATTATCTTATGTTTCAGTAAGATCACCTCTCATTCTTCTGAACTCCAATGTGTATAGGCCCAACCTACCCGCAAAAGCCAACCCCTTCTTCTCTGGAATCAACCTAGTGAACCTTCTCTGAACAGCCTTCAATGCAAGTATATCCCTCCTTAAATATGGAGACCAAAACTGTACATAGTACTTCAGGTGTGGCCTCACCAATACCCTGTACAGTTGTAGCAGGACTTCTCTGCTTTTATGCTCTATCCCCCTTGCAATAAAGGCCAACATTCTATTTGCCTTCCTGATTACTTGCTGTACCTGCATACTCACTTTTTCTGTTTCATGCACAAGGACCCCCAGATCCCTCTGTACTGCAGCACTTTGCAACTTTTCTCCATTTAAAATTATAATTTGCTTTTCTATTTTTTCTGCCAAAATGGATAACCTCACATTTTCCCGCATTATACTCCATCTGCCAAATTTTTGCCCACTCACTTAGCCTGTCTATATCCCTTTGCAGATTTTGTGTGTCCTCCTTACAATTTGCTTTCCCACCCATCTTTGTATCATCAGCAAACTTGGCTACATTACACTTGGTCCCACACGATGATAATGGATGGGGAAGACACAAGAAGCGTATTCACCTACTTCTGGTAGAATTGGAAATGCACAGAAAAAGGGGTGAATTCCCAACATAACTGCTCTGTGCCTGAATGTTTTCCTCCACCCTTCATTATAACAACAGGTTTGAACTGGCAACGACAATTGTACCTGTATAGCCAAAATGCTCCACATGCATTGATTACTTTCTGAAGTACAGTTGGACTGTTACCATTGTTATGTAGGCAAACACAGCAGCCATTGTGCTATGCAATCCCACAAAGAGAGATGAATAACCAGCTGATCTGTTTTGGTGGTGTTTGATCAGAGAGCAATGTTATCAGCAACATCAGGAGAACTCCCTGCTCCTCTACAAGTAGTGCCACGGAATCATGTTTCTGCACCATAACCACCAATATAGATAGGGCTTCAGATGTACAATCCCAACCAAAGGATGGCACTTCTGACAATGCAATACAGCGCTCCCTCAATAAAAGACTTGGATTTATATAGCGCCTTTCATGTCCACCAGACGTCTCAAAGTGCTTTACAGCCAATAAAGTACTTTTGGAGTGTAGTCACTGTTGTAATGTGGGAAACGCGGCAGCCAATTTGCGTACAAGCAAGCTCCCACAAACAGCAATGTGATAATGACCAGATAATCTGTTTTTTTTGTTATGTTGATTGAGGGATGAATATTGGTCACTGGGGATAACTCCTCAGCTCTTCTTCGAAATAGTGCCATGGGATGTTTTACGCCCACTTGCAGACAGGGCCTCGGTTTAACATCTCATCCAAAAGATGGCACCTTTGAGAGTGTAGCGCTCTCTCAGCACTGCACTGGAGTGTCAACTTAAATTTTTTGCGCTTAAGTATCTGGAGTGAGACTTAGACCCACAACCTTCTAGGCTTAAGAGGCCAAATGTGCTGAGTCAATGCGACACTGGAAACTGCACATGGTTGGTCATGTCGTCCCATTGTCAAATAGCTCACCACTGGCTGACGTGAAGGGCCCTGGGGAAGCAGTTGGACAACTGCTGCCATCTCCGGAACAGTTTCCCAGCACGAATCAGCACCATCACCAGAGGAGGGAAATGAAAGGAGAGAAAATGAGAGCTAATCATAACATTTTAACTCATAAGTTTATTTTTAAAAAAAGAGACCAGCTTATAGGATCCACAGGCAGATATGTGTTCCTCTTATACATATATATTAAAAAAAAATCCACGTCTTTTTAATTAGGACAACATTGTTTATTCACTGTATACAAAATTCAGTCAACCATGCAAAATTTCAAACAGCAATCTTTCTGTAATGCTTCATAGCTTACTGCATTTATCAGCACATTTACTAATATAACTGACCACCAGAATTTTATAAAATACAATATCCATAAAATGACTGTAAAAAAGTAAAATACAAAGCTCCCAGTAATATCAACTGCTACATGGGTACTACACATACAGACTTGAAACACAGGGATACCGATAGTGAGGAACAGGATTCCTTTAGGCACATTTACTGGTAATTCCTGAATAAGAGGCTTCTTTTTGAAGCTGTGTCTATTTTGAGAAAATAATTTAAAACATTTTTCAAAATTGCCAAACTTGTGACAGACTACATACACAGATTCTGCACTAGTCTGCACTTTATTATTCAATGTTGCTCCTAGCAAATTTATCTTGTTTTTTTAAAAAAAACTTATGGTCATCACTTCTATGTTTTTTTTTAAATGACAAACTTCAAAAAAGACCAACTTAAAAAAGAAAATGCTTCTTCATTGAAAATCCCTCGTCACAACTTCCTCCTTTTCCCAATGATTCTGGATGTAACTGTGATGCAGTGAGCCAATACAGACCAAAAAATTCTCAGACCTGTCCTGGTTAAGTGATTTCAGACAGGATGATGGGGACACTACAGCCTAGGAGGTGGGGAGAAGAAAAAATAAACCTCAGCTAGGATTCCTGCTCCTGACCATTATGCACTTTTTGATGCCAGCTGAGGATATTATTGCATTGAACACGCAGAGTACCCACTTGGGCCAAGTACCAAAGACTGCGTGTAAAACTGTACGCCAGTTCGAGTGGTCACCATCATGAGAGGGGCGGAAAGGGAGAGAAAACTGAAACGGCATAAAGCAAAAGGCAATCCCCATCACATAGCAAATGCTTGTCCTGTATTTTCTCACATAATTATATATACAAAAGTCAAAAGAATAAAAAGGTTGCCAAAACAATATAAATTCAAACACACGTTGAATACAATAACGGTCTATTTAAAAAATGTGCAATATGTTCTGGAAACCAGAAGAGCATTCATTACAATAAATGTGTCTACCATTATGATTCCTCCCAAGAGACAGCATTGTTTCCAAGGGCCTCAATCATGCCTAACAACTTCCCCCCTTGCCCACAGTCACCAAGAGCAATATCAGAGAATGTTGCAAAGTGGAAAGAGACAGCGAAACGTTGCCAAAAGTGACTCTCAGTTTAAAATGTTACAGATTTCACACACCACTGCAGCTAATTGAGAAGTTAAGTAATGTATCCCATTGTATGTGGAAATGGCAATTTGCACAACTTTGGCCCATAAGAAAATGCCGCTTAATCTGAAATCCTAATGGTAGATCTTCACCTATGCCTCATTACTGGCCTCAATGTATTGGATACTTATTTTATTGCAAATAAATGATGAGCTGCCCGCAGCAATGGATGAAGATTATGAATTACAAACTGGAATGTTACAATCCTCACATCCTTAAATACTAACATCTTAATGTATGACATTCCTCACACCTCATTAGCAACGCCTACAAATAAAATACAAAGTACACTACAAAACAGAAACTTATTGGGTTACCCACTTTTCAGTCATGGAAAAAACGGTTTCTGCCCAGACAGCTGCTCAGCTCCAAGCCACATCTTAGGTGGTAGAGTGGTGCAGTCCAAGCAGCAAGCTTCTCCAATATCACTTCATGAACAACTAATAGCGGCCTGACCAAGCTGGGTTATATGGCTGGTATCCTAGTCAAAAAAGCTGGACTGTCACAAGCAATGTGCTGGGCACCCAGTCAAACAGCTGGACAATTGCATGCAATCTGCCCAGGAGGAAAAAAAACAAGCTGTATCCCAAATGTAGCAGGCTAATTGATACGTTATAAGCTATTGGCATTGTGGCACAAATCAATCCGTATACCGAAAAATAACCCGTACTACTGCCAGCATCACAGCTCTGCTAGGCATTGGGAACATTGTCTCTTCTCTAGCTAAAGCAACACCCAGGTCATGATGAGAGTGTTTCAAGAGACTGAAAATGCAACTCGGGTATCTTGGAACTGCTCCTGATAGTGATAATGTGCCATGACCAATGAGACTATAAAAAGTTACACTATTACAATGTATCTTTTTTTTTAAAAAAAAGTATATAGCAGCCAAGATAGGCTATCAGCAATCATAATAAGGGATGAGCTTTGATTGGCTGAATGGCCTTTTTTGACCTGGACTGCATGTTATGAATCAGATTCCAAATCCTCCAATGCTCGTAATAATTCCAGCACACCAGTTTTATATTGACCTTATTTAGATGAATTTATCAATACCGCAGACAAGATAACACCCGAGCACCACGGTTTTATTGGCCAAAAAAATCTAGATGCTGCATTAGAGACGACACAAACTTTGGCATCGCTGTGGCAATGTTAAAAGAGCAAGGGCTGGGGGAGTGAAATTCGTCTTCAAAAAATGGAAATAAATCTGTTTTGTATGTAACTGCATTCACAGAAATTGGAACGTTTCAAAGCCAAGCATTCGTGTGATTTCACTAGTAGATCTCTCTCATTTCCACTTTTCATTAGAGAGGAATTTTGGCCCTTGATTGAATAAAGATGGACATTAAATACATTAATGAGGTTAATGGCGATTACTGTCCTATTATGGGAGGACAACTTTTAAATCACAAACCAATTTTTCCCCGTGTCTTTCTCCACTATCTTGATACGTGAAAGAATTTTGAATTCATGATTATATTAAATCTATACCGTCACAACTCTACTGTGAACTCCCACTGATTATGTCAAAAGTTAGCAGAATTGTGTCCATCTTCAGCACTTGTACTAGTAAAATGTTTTACTTGAAGCTGACCAGATAACTTGTGGGAAGTTATGCCCAGCATCACAAGAATGAAAATGTACCCATCAGGGATCACAGTTGCCCAGGGAGTTTTCTATTCAGAACACTCTGTAAAATTGCGTTTTTTCCCCCCTGGAAAACAATGCAAGATTGGAGACTGAAATGGAGGCATTTGTATGGATTACAGCATATAGTTGAATTCCTGATACACAACTGGTTGAGAGGTGTGTGCATTAGTGCACGTGCTATTTATAGTAAAATAGTCATTAGTGTAAATTTAAATCACTACCTTAAAAACATGCTTTCCACAAATATTTACATTACTTTTTTAAAGTTATATTTTATCATATTTTCCCCCAAACACATAGCTAGCAATTTTAGTAGAGTAGAACACTTTTAAGATAAAGAATATGAATATCTTCCCTTTTGGTAACTGATCAACAGTTTACCATAAGCAAATTACTAGGAACAACACTGTTCCAATTTCACACACTGAACAGAAACAAACTTAGATACACACACACTCCACATTTGTATGGTGAAAGGCATGCATCAGCAACACAGCCCCCTGAGTAGAAACATTACAAAAATACCTTATATATAGGAGCACTTTAAGAAAGGCAGTATGCACATAACCGCACAGCTTATATTATTTTTGCACACAGTTGACTTTTGAGCAGGTAACGCCAATAAAAAGCCAGTGAAATCTTTGACTATACGTGACTTTCTTCATGTGCAACATGTGTTTGTACAATTGTCACCGAATGGTCTGCACCTCTTATGCAGAAGCAGTTTGTAACGTCTGTTTTATAATCATAATAGGCAATGTAATTTTACCATCTTCCTGCCAACTTCTTCGTGAGCAGGTTTCCCAGAAAAAGTGGTCACAGGTTGGGAATTGTCCTCCAATGTAGTGGGATATGAAATACTGTTGGAATTAAGTACTCTGAATAAACATGTCCTACTTGGGCAACTTTTACTAGCAAACCAGGTCACAGTGAAGTTAGCCAAGAAATAGGCCATCACCAGCACAGATACGTTACAAGCTGGATTTCTCCAAGATAGTGTAAGACCTGGGGCATATTTTATCTTCAAAAGATTGATCACATGTAAAGCCAGACTGACACTACAAGTGTAAAGCTGGAGTCATGTTTAGTATTGAATGGTACAGTTCTTTGCCATCTTAAACTCTCACAGCAACAGAGTTAAACTGAGCTGTAAAGCAGGAGATTTTCAACAAGCTGGTAGTAATCCCATAATCACATGTTGCTGTGCCCAGTCTGGTCTACTTCATCATGCAAGGATCATTATCATACCAGCAGTATGATTACCATACATTACTTGCATACAAAAGTGCAGACACGTTTCAGCACTTTCACTGTACAAAACAGCACCCTCCCGCGCCCCCCCCCCCAAAAGAAAATTAAACTGAAGATGTTTCTGCAAGAGGTATACCAATGTCCAGAATTGCAGTCCGATGCCTGTTTCTGTGACATGTTGGCAAGCCCTGAGACATACCAATTAAATAGCTGCTGCAAATCATTGTCACTGTATGAATCCTGCAAGTTACAGTAATTCAGTTCCTGAGCTGAGCCCAATGAGAACTCTCTAGGGAAGGGAACTGGATAACACAATAGTTAACTGAGAATTGATGGACAAACTAAGCAGAATTGATTCCTTATGGTTTTTAATTCATATTTGAACATTGTATCAAGACTGTTATTCATAAAACCTGAAAAACCGTGAAAAAAGTCACTTCATTTTTACTCTCCCTGCTCCAGTCAAAACTGCTCTAAAAGTATATTTTATATTTCTTTTTCAAGGATGTATTATCAAGCCTTGTGTCACTGTATTAACACACAGTGGAGCTTTGTGTGGTTGCTTAGTTTGCTTGTAGAACTCTGGCTCGGTCCGCCTGCATGGTCTTTTTTAATTTCAGAAGAAGCCACTAAAAAATAGGTCAATTTTCAACTAGGTTGACTAAACACAATGGTTGCACTTCAATATACTCCAAAAGCCTGTCCGGAGTTACTGCAATAAGTTAAAAATTCTGAAACAGTAACGGGCATCAGGTAACACTAGGACAGATAATAACGGGGACAATATTAACACGAGGCCCACAACTCACTATTTTACTCATACTAACCCAACAAAGAAGCAAGCTACTGAACCTCTGTTGCTGGCTACAGTCAGTGTGTGTGCAAAAACAATGCAGATGGAAAAGGCCCTTCCCCCAACACTTGTCCGCAAAGATCGAATGGTTCAAAAGAAAAGATCTACAAGCAATGTCCACACATGCTTGGAGGGTGGGATGCTAAGACTCTCAGCTTAACAAGACTCTTGGTACAAACTGTGGCTTTCCCCTCCCTCCCCAGTCTAATTGAACACAGGACCAGCAGGATTAGGAGAAGGACTGACAATGGAAGAGGGTGCCAGGCTGTGGAAGGTGGGTGCCAGCACGTTGGGGGGTGATGCACTTCTGCTGCTTGGTTTGACGATCATGCCGGGCTTGAAGTCAGGGTGTCGGCGCGCGTGCTTCATCAGGTGGTCGCTGCGCATGAACCTCTTCTCGCACATGGGGCACCTGAATTTCTTCTCCCCCGTGTGGGTGCGATAATGTCGGGCCAGCTCATCGGAACGGGCAAACTTCTTCAGACACTGTGGCCAGGTGCAAGGAAATGGTCGCTCCCCTGCAAGAGAAACATGGGATAACAATGAGATATCCTGGTAAACTGAGAGCTAAATGTAAAGAAAAGCATGGGAATTATTTTAGTCCATCATCTCATTTCACTCGCGGATTTCATTGCCGCCTTCCTCCCCCATATAGGCCCTTAACCATTGCTCGGGTAGATAAGAGTTCCAAGCTGTCCGCTCGTACTTCCTGCCCCCACACTCACCCACCAATGTGTAAGCCTAGAGACTGGGGGGGGAGGGGGGTCATTTTAACCTAGCTCACTTGGAGGAAAACACACGGGATCGGGTGGAATGCTGCCGTTACACCCCGCCCAATGTTATTCTCTGTTGACTTCAAAAGAAATACTTGCATTTATATAGCACCTTTCATGACCTCAGAACATCCCAAAGTGCTTTACAGCCAAAGTACTTTTCAAAGTGTTTAAAACAAAAGAAAAAAGTGTTCATGGGATGTGGGCATCGGTGGCAAGGCCAGCATTTATTGCCCTCGAGAAGGTGGTGGTGATCTGTCTTGAATCGCTGCAGTCCCTGTGGTGAAAGTACACCCACAGTGCTGTTAGGTAGGGAGTTCCAAGATTTTGACCCAGTGACAATGAAGTGATTTACACCCCACCCTGACTTGGAAGTATCTTGGAGAGGAACTCACAGATGATGATGTCCCCATGTGCCTTGCTGCCCTTGTCCTTCTACATGGTAGAGGTCACGGGTTTACAAGGTGCTGCCGAAGAAGCCTTGACGAGTTGCTGCAGTGCATCTTGTAGAAAAGTACACACTGCAGCCACGGTGCGCCGGTGGTGGAGGGAGTGAATGTTTAAGGTGGTGGATTGGGTGCCAATCAAGCGGGCTGCTTTGTCCTGGATGGTGTAGTGTAGTCACTGTTGTAATGCAGGAAATGCAGCACTTAATTTGCGCACAACAAGCTCCCACAAACAACAACGTGATAATAACCAGATAATATATATTTTTTTTAAATAGAAGTTGATTGAGAGATAAATATTAGCCAGGACCCCGAGGATAACTCCCCTGCTCTTCTTCGAAATAGTGCCATGGGATCTTTTACGTCCATCTAAAAAGGGGCAGACGGGGCCTTGATTTAACGTCTCATTTGAAAAAAACCTCAGACAGCACTACACTGTAGAGTCAGCCTAGATTTTTGTGCTCATGTCCCTGGAGTGGGACGTGAACACTGAATCTGCTGACTCAAACCGAGAGTGCTACCCACTGAGCCACTGCGGACACGAATGAGAGTGTAAACTCGGCGGGGTGTAAAACCAGTGTCGTGCCCGATCACATCAGTTTCCCATCCGGCGAGTTCGATTACAATTGCCCCATTAAGTGTCGGTACACTACGTAACAAACGTAAAAGAATCACGAGCAAACAAATCCTGAACTCCACTGGTTATCCACACACTTGCACAGCCCGAGCAGCCTGTGCTGGAGTAAGCTGATCTCAGTGGGCAGTAGTAGGGGCACTACAGTGGTCTCTGTGTTCCTTGGATTGGGAGCCTTGCTCCTGGCTATGCTGGTGCTGAGAAAAAAGTACACTTCTGGTTTTTGTCATTTGAGCCCTTTGATAAGATTACTCCCAGCTATCCAGTATCTTGGGCAATAACTTGATAGTGTTAATTGGGAGATAAAGCTTTGTATCAATAGCATAATACTGACTCCTTCCCACACAACAGAAATCCTCAACTAACTCACGAATTTTAGAGGACATTAGAAAGCACCGGACAATATCGATACAGAGCTCTCGTGCACATTCAAAAGATAACTTCAATTTTATGGTGATCACAAATTATACGGCTAGTTCCTCACTTCAAACTCAGTCCACCATAACCTGGCGCAAAGTCCCTTGGGACTACATGCAGTCGAATAATTCAGTCAATTTTGAGCTAAAGCAAAACAGAATTAATCAAATAATTTGAATAAAGCAATTTAAACACTGCAAAGTGGGGATTTAGTGCTTAAAAATGAACTCTGATCATTTGAATTGATTAACTGAATGTGGACGGAACCAGGAAATAGATGCAATTGTTCTTCAAGACTGCGGAGGATTCTATTAAAGCAAGACCAGTTGAATGTCAACTTTTATTTTTACCCTCTCCTATGCCTTTCACCCATTTGTCTGGTCACAAATTAAAAAGACGGTTCACTCTAATCCATTACACCACCCAGTCTCCAGCAGAGCTCTCATTTCAATAACATCTGAACCTGGATTAAAGAACTGCTTGTTACAGAGTCACTGACAACACTAAGACAAAAAGACATGTTAATGATATGAGGCACATGAATTATACTGCACTTGGTTTATGCAGCTGCTTGGGCAAGGGGTGCTTTTAGGATTATAACATACAGTAACAGCCATCAGCCTGAAGTAAATCCAATTGTTGTTAACAACCTTTACTGCAGTGACGGTGCTGAAAAATTAAACAAGGTGAATGCGCTCCAAAAAATAAGCCAGCTAAGTATACCAATGCCATGAGGCATCAGGATCCCACACTGTGGGATGCGGAGATATGCTAAGTGGCCAGTGCACAGGGACTAAAGCAGTTTTGAAAAGCAGATGTGGCACTGAGAACCTTCAAACCAACCAATCACTGTGCTCACTAAATATTTAAATTATATGCAAATTAGGAGAGCCTTTATAACACACTTCACAGTGCTCCTGATGTTCAGCACCCAGATACAATGTGAACTGCATGGGAAGCCTCTTCTCATGTTGAGTTCTTTAGTTTTAACAGGAGTGACTTGCTGCCAGTAGCTACTGCATCTATTTCTGTGTTTCTTTGTTCTGTGTGTGTTAATCTGTTGAGCTGCTTTGCAAGAAGTGAATTTAGACAGCTTCTTAAAGCTGGATCTCATCTGCCTCCAAACTTCTTTCTTTAAAAAACATTTTTTGAATTTTGAGACCATTACCCCTTTAAGAGCGGCTGCACCAGCCGGTAGTCCTTGCACCTTTCCCAGTGTATCATGCTTTCCCAGAGCGCACCGTGCCAGAATTCAAATATGAGTCAAGCTTTCATTACAGAACAGTTCAGTTCAGGATCGTGTAGTGTCTAAACTGTAGCAGTCCTTCTGCAAACGTGCTGGAACAAGATCATCGCTCCTGTGGTTTTCGTCACCACCAGATACAAGGTACCACTTTTCTTGGTTACAGATTAGTAATGTGGTTTTCCCCATCACTGGCCTGCACTGACCAAAGACGGTCGGGTGGCTAAGGATAAAAATCTCAATTTTCAAGTCGAAAAAAACAAGCTTCTACATGAGCAACTGTTTGTTAATTCAGTGCAGAGAAACACACCCTGTATATAAAAAGGGCGAGAGTCATAGCACCAGGAGCCTGAAGTATCGTAGAATTACAGGCAGTGCTATTATTTAAAGAGCACATCAGTATATTAGGGATGCTTAGATAGATTGAAAGTTACTAAATAGATATTAAGGGGCCGAAATTGCCTTCTGACTGAAAGAGGGCACACTCACCGACCTTGAAGATTTTACTCCGCCCCAATCCATGGGACGGAGAGTAGAGCGAAATTCCGCTCTTTAAAATTTTTTCATTTTGTGCGGTATTCGAGACGGAAGTCGGTGTGGAGTGGGCAGACATCGGTTAGTATCATCCGTGTCTCGCTGATGACGTCAGCGCATCGCTGACATGTCACAATGTCCCTCCCCTTCGGTTAAATGGGAGGGCCGCTGCGAACTCTGCAGTTAGATTTGTTTTGCCCACTGGGCCACCAGGGAGGGTTTTGGCCAGGCCAGCGGCCCAGTACCCAAGAGAGGGCGCTGGGCTGCCCGAGGCCCGGACAAATTGTGGGCGCCATTGTCGGGCCGACCTCGGAGTCGGACGGTAATTAAAATAAAATGGCGGCCGCAGCAGAGCGCCCTCCCCTTTAAGGGCGGACATGCCGCCCAGCCATACACAGCTTCCCGCAGGGGAAAGCTGTCGGGGGCACCGAGCAGCGGCGGACCCGCTCCCGAGGGGCAATTCCATACGCAGGGCGGAAAGGGGTTACCGCCGGTCAGCAAGGGGTCCACGCGTGCCTGACTGGGCGGCAACATGGACGGCGCGGCGATGAGCACCGCTGGAAAAAGATGGAGGGCAAGTTATGAAATGTCGGCAACTCCACGCCAACTGGCGGTGAGTCCATACCGACCCGTGTCTGCCTCTTTGAGGTGGTCACGGCTCTTGTAGAAAGGGATAACTTCACCCCTAAGAGCCTAATCAAACATGTTAATATAAATGCAAATCATTGGGCAAAACGTTCATCAAGATAGAGTGACACAATAGTTGCATTTCAAAATGTTTTGACCAGTGCTCCCCTAATGCCCCAATGCCTAAAACCATGATAATGTAATAATACTGAGCCAGGTGGGTCAGGTTCCATCCTTGTTCTATGACCAGCTAGCTGGACAGTGGTGTGTGCCCTACAATTCCTTTCAGTATCTCCAGCTGATGGACAGAAAAACACTGCGTGTTCCCTATTGCAATTGCTATCCAATGACCTGTCTGTGAAGGGCTTGTGTGTGGACATCGGGCAAGGACTCGATTGTGAACAAGCTTGTTCAGTTAGCCGACTGACACTCATCCAGGGTCAGACGTGGGTAAGATGCTGAATGTGCTGCCCACGGAACCAGGTACCATCTTCACAGGAGATAGGAGGCAAGGAGTGGGAGAAACAAAATGATTGAGGGCAGTTTGCATTAACTTGGCTTATGTTCCCCGGAGTACAGGAGATTTGAGGTGTTTAAAACATTAAACGGATTTGCTAGGGTTGATATTGGATAAACCTATTTCCACTGGTGGGATAAATCAAGAACAAGGGAACATAACCTTAAAATTAGAACAAGGGTATTCAGGAGAGAAATCAGGAACACTTTTGCACACAGAGTGCAGGGTAGTAGAAATTTGGAACTCTCTCCTCTAAAATGCTGTAGATGATAGGACAATTGATTTCAAGGCAGAGATAGATAAGATTTTTTGTTAGGCAAGGGTATCAAGGGATATGGGGCAAAGGCGTGAAAATGGAGTGGTGGTGTAGATCAGCCATGATCGAATTGAATGGTGTAGGCACGATGGGCTGAATGGTCTACTCCTGTCCCTAATGCTCCTATTAGTAGCCCTGGCTCAAGGCCTGCAAGTTAGGAGTCAGCAGAATGGGCACAGTAGAAAAGCAGCTTAAAGGATATTATGATGGGAGAAAGTGGAAACTGTAAAGGCTTGGTGGACTGAAATGCCATTGTGAGCCAAATGTCCCTCCTTATCTGTCTCAAACATATTTAAAAAAGGGGGTGGGGTGGGGGAAGGGGGAAGAGAGAAAAAAAAAAGAGAGAAATTCCCTCTCCTCCACTCCACCCCCAGTTTAGTTCCACTTCACAAATGGCCTGAACCTCCTAGCTGGAAACAACCCAGCATACCCGATCAAATAAATATAATTCCACCCTCTTAGGAATTATAGAAGATAGAAAGAAGCCTGCACAATCTATCAAAACTATACGTTTGGATTATGTAACTATTGCCTGCTCTCCAAATATAGGGCAAATGATAATATATGTTTAATGGACTGCAACTCAAAATATCTTTCAACGGCCAAATAAGAGAGAAAAAAAATTGCCATGGGCTTACAAACTAATTTGCTAAACCTCCACATTCTGAATGCTTGGTTATAGATCACCAATATTCCATCCAAGTAGCTGATGCCTTTGTGGGACATGATCGTCAGGAAATTTCCCTGCGCCAATTTAGCAACCATACCTCATCTCAACAACCAAATCTGGACCGACATTGTACTAATCTTCATTTGGGATTTGGATATAACAGCAATGAGATTTACTGCTGCACAGCAAGAAGGACAGAAATTGGGAGTAAGCTTCTTTGGTTATTTACATTCGTCTTGTTTTCACCAGAGCTCTAGCCCATTGAGGTACAAAACAGCCCGATAGTAGTTTGCTTCTGTACCCATCAGTGCAGCACTTGGGATCATCAGAGTACCTTTCATCCTGTGCCCCGTCTGTATTTTCTTGGCCTGCTTAGTTTCTAAGTAGTCTTCTATTTGGTTTATTTAACATTGGCAGTAACCCTAGACGGATTCGCTCGCATTACCCTGCCATTGCATCAGCTTGTGTCTTATGAAGCAAATGTGTCATTTTGCGCTCATCGAGAACTCCAAAATTGTTCCGCTGTACATTATTACAGGTACTCGCAATGAAGATTGTTCTAAATGCAAACTGTTTCATTAATAAATGGGTCATTTTCCGGTTGGCAGTGACTAGTAGAGTGCCGCAGGGATCAGTGCTGGGTCCTCAACTATTTACAATCTGTATTAATGACTTGGATGAAGAGACCGAGTGTAATGTAGTCAAGAAGTTTGCTGATGATACAAAGGTGGGTGGGAAAGCAAATTGTGAGGAGGACACAAAAAATCTGCGAAGGGATATAGACAGGTTAAGTGAGTGGGCAAAAATTTGGCAGATGGAGTATAATGTGGGAAAATGTGAGGTGATCCACTTTGGCAGAAAAAATAGAAAGGCAAATTATAATTTAAATGGAGAAAAATTGCAACGTTCTGCAGTAGAGAGAGACCTGGGGGTTCTTGTGCATGAAACACAAAAGGTTAGTATGCAGGTACAGCAAATATCAGGAAGGCAAATGGAATGCTGGCCTTTATTGCGAAGGGGGATGGAGTATAAAAGCAGAGAAATCCTGCTACAACTGTACAGGGTATTGGTGAGGCCACACCTGGAGTACTGCGTACAGTTTTGGTCTCCGTATTTAAGGAAGGATATACTTGCATTGGAGGCTGTTCAGAGAAGGTTCACGAGGTTGATTCCAGAGATGAGGGGGTTGACTTATGAAGATAGGTTGTCCCAATACTCATTGGAGTTCAGAAGAATGAGGGGTGATCTTATTGAATATATACGATAATGAGGGGGCTCGACAAGGTGGTTGCAGAGAGGATATTTCCGCTCATAGGGGAAACTAAAACTAGGGGACATAGTCTCAGAATAACGGGCTGCCCATTTAAAACTATGAGGAGGAATTTCTTCTATGAGGGTTGTAAATCTATGGCATTCTCTGCCCCAGAGCTGTGGAGGCTGGGTCATTGAATATATTTAAGGCAGAGATAGATTTTTGAGTAATAAGGGAGTAAAGGGTTATAGGGAGCAGGCAGGGAAGCGGAGCTGAGTCCATGATCAGATCAGCCATATCTTATTGAATGGCAGAGCAGGCTCGAGGGGCCAAATGGCCTACTCCTGCTCCTATTTCTTATGTTCACAATGCATACTTGTTCAACAAGCTGGGACCCAATGGAAGGAGCTTTACAGGCTGTGGGCTGCAAACATAGCAAAGCTGAATTTATTTTTGTCTGCAAATTCTCTCAGCGGAATTTACAGCTAAAGTTACTCAAAGTGCATTGAACTTATTGAGCGTGAATCGTATGGTTGGGATTTTTATTGTCCTCTCCCCACCCCTTTTCCTGAAGGCATATTGATGAACCGCTCCACGGGCAACCTCTAATGCAGCATCTATGAGGCCATTCTTTACATAGAAACTTAGAAAATAGATGCAGGAGTAGGCCATTCGGCCCTTTGAGCCTGCACCACCATTCAATATGATCATAGCTGATCATGCAACTTCAGTACCCCATTCCTGCTTTCTCTCCATAGCCCTTGATCCCTTTAGCCATAAGGGCCACATCTAACTCCTTTTTGAATATATCTAACGAACTGGCCTCAACAACTTTGTGGTAGAGAATTCCACAGGTTCACAATTCTCTGAGTGAAGAAGTTTCTCCTCATCTCGGTCCTAAATGGCTTACCCCTTATCCTTAGATTGTGACCCTTGGTTCTGGACTTCCCCAAC